>NW_026067979.1:7213703-7224620 GCF_014885135.2 Alexandromys fortis
GGGGGGGGGGGGAGGAGGCGGAAATCTTTTTTTTTTCAATAAAAAAATTATATTTAAAAAATAAAAAAAAAAACTTTAAACATTTAAGGGTCCATGTTCTCTCAACCAATATGAGGTATGAATATTCACACAACCTCACACTGAGCACAACCAAAAGCCCTGAATAGAATGCAGAGCACCTGACTGAGGCTCTGAGAGAAGGGAACAGTGGGGTGTCCAGCCCTAAGTGGAACATCTCTACCATATCCCCTGGTCTTAGTTAGGGTTTCTCTTGCTGTGAAGAGACATCATTACCATGCAACTATTATAAAGGAAAACATTTAATTGGGGTGGCTGATACTTTCAGAGGTTTTGTCCATTATTATCATGGTGGGACCTAGAGATGTGCAGGCAGATGTGGTGCTGGAGAAGAGTTCTACATCTTCATCTACAGACATAAAAAACAGTCTATGTCACTGGGTTTAGTTTGAGATTAGGAGATCTCAAAGCTTGCACCCCACTCCAGAAACACACTTCCTCCAACAAAGCCACAGCTCCTGATAGTGTCACTCCCTATGAGTTTATGGGGACCAACTACATTCAATCCCCCATAGACTTCCATTCACGTGGCTCAGGGAGCACCAATGAAGAGACAGAAAAATTTAAGAGCCAGAGATCAGGGAAGCCATGAAATAGTGTCATCTGAATATAGCAAGGAGGTTGTAGTCATGAACTCACAGCAGTGGTGGTTGTTGGTAAAATCCACCCAAAATCAAGTCATCAACACTCCAGCATGGAGAGGGAAAGGGGTCATGGAGCTCCTCCCATAGATGAGGGGCCATAGGCAGTTGATGATGCTGAGGGAGAAAGGGTAAGTTTTTTTCAGTGGGATGGCATATGTTCCAATGAATGATATCTTCACCCATCGGCATATGGGAAGCATTAGTATCATGTAGTGGCTACGTGTCTTACCAACAATGACTGCCCAGAGGTGATCTGAAGGGGATGACCAATGATCATGCCAAACTTGGAAGTGAAAAGACTTAAGGACCTAATTCACAAAAATTATAGACCACAGAGGAAAGCTGAGAGCAGGAGATGTCTTCTCGCTGTCTGGTAAAAATGGTCAGTCCTAAAAACATATATACGTGTAACATATACAGATTGAACAGATTATATTTAGGAATATAACTGTATATATGTATGTGTATGTGTGGAATAACAATTAGTAAAAGAAAAGGCCATGACTTGAGGGAGAGTGAAGTCTGGCATATGGGAAAGAATGGGGGGAAGAAAGGAAAGGGAGAAATGTAGCAATTAAATTACAATCCCACCTCATAAAATAGAAAGACCTGTCCTCAGATACTCATGCCCATACACATGCATACTTTTAAAATAATAAAGTAAATCTTCTTTTAAAGGTCTACACAGATGGCTCAACAGTTAAGAGCACATTCTCCTCTCATGGAAGGCCCGATATCACAAACTTCAGGGCCAGCCAGCCCCCAGCAGCACAGGGCTCAAAGGTAAGCCACAGATTCAGTGCTTACTAAGAATTTTTATCTGAGGGGGTAGGGAAAAAGACACTCACTCTCTCGATGGTTTCCTTCTTTATTCCCTGTTCTTCTGTATTCTTTCTACATTCTTTCTACTGTATGCTTCTTTTTTATTTTTTTTTTACAACTTATGTACCCCAATCAAGTTATTCAAGCAATATAGGAATTACACCATGGCTACATTCTGCTTTTCAAGTCAACGACTACAATGAATACAAAACAAACAGTAAAAAAAAAACAGCATGTCATATCCTTTACATAGTTCAACATTTTACATATTGCAGGTGGAAGACAAATTAACCCAAGAACCCACAAACAGTCATATCGAAGTAACTTGTTATAGATTAACCGAGTAGGCAATCAAAATATTCTTCTCAGTCAGGTGTTTTACTCGCAGGCTATGCTTTGCAGTTACAACAAACGGTACAATTACTTTATTACATCATAAACCTAAACTTTTATATATGAAAAAGAATCAGTCAACTCTACTCTAAAAACTTAGAGTACATATCCACTCATCAATAGTCTTTTATATCAGGAGATTGTGGACAGAAATGGGTATGAAGAATTAATCATCACCTTTGGTCATCAACCAATCCTAGCAAGAAAGATTCATCAGCTAATAATTGGGCTGCTTTGTTTTTGCTCCCTGACCCAAAAGAGTTCCTCAATCAACTCTGTGCCTTCCTAAAAGTTTAGGTTGTTTTCCTGGGTCTTTTACTTCAAAATTACTTAATGGAACCATCTTAGTCTAACTTTAAGTTATGTTCAAAGTCTTGTTTCAGCTATGAAGCCTGAAACCTGTGATCACAGCTCCCAACACTGAGATTAAAAGAATTTAAACTAGTCAGGCTACTGGGACTCAATTGTTTTTCTTAATCGTTAACCTATGTCACAGTCTATACTGCTCCTCAGTAAAACTCATGTGTTCTAGCCATGTGACACTCTCTTGTTTTATTTTCATTCAACAAAACTCTGGATAAACTAACTAACTAATAATAAATAATAATTATTATCAATAATAATCCACAGGTAAAATGCCCTGTAGGATGTGATGTTTCTAAGATATATCCACGCTACATAATAGGCATTGTGGAATCTCCCCACACCATATCAGAGGAAGATAGCAGCACAAATATGTAAAGTCACAGCAAAAGCCAGAGACATCCCTGCGTCTGTCAATCCAATCTGAGATTCACTTATCAGGGAGTTACCTACTAGTAGGCTGACACTTTGAACTTTAATTGCCACCTGATGTTCCAAGATTTGGCCAACAGCAGACTGACAGGAATCAGGACTCACATTGGGCCCCAGAGGTCCAGAGGTTTCCAAAGTCATTGACTTTACCAGGCCTCTCAGGTGTGATTCAGCTATTGTGAATATTTCAAAGTAAGCTAATCTAATGAACTGCATGCATAAATATTAACAAAAAGAATGAAAGAAAGAAGGAAAGAAAGAAAGGAAAAGCAAACAAAACTCTGGCCAGAGAAGCAGGTAGGTGAGCTGCAGAACTTCATGTCTCTATCCTCTCCTGAAAATCCAAGCTTCCAGTCACCTGCCCGGGCTGCAGCTGACCACCTGCTTCAGCCTCTCCTCACTCTGCCCCCATTCCCAAGAACCTAAGCAGATCCCAGTGTAACACTCTGCTTTCCTACCTCTTGTAGGCCTCCTAAGCCCCATATGGCAACACATCCCTGTTCCTCAGTGTCAGCTGCTAATACCTAGAAACACTTGCACCTGTAATCCTCAGTGGCTCCAACTATTAGAATCCCAGAAGAATTTCCCACCAGGGAATACACAATCACCACACCCTTGTAAGAAACAGTGAGGGCAATGGAGTCTAAGGAATAAAATATCCACCCAGCAAAGACAAAACTATTTATCAATAACTGCAAATTGAATCTTCCAAAATCCAAATGGCTGGACAACAGTGTAAAAACACAATCGATAATAAACAGTACCATATGTCTCTGCTAGGGCCCATCAGCCCTATCACAACAGGTTTTCTTATTGCAACACAGTTGACTTGAAGCTCAAGAAAGTGACCTTAAAGTGGCCTTTATAAACATGATTGATGTCAATTGAGGGGAAATGAATTAATGCCTTAAAGAAATCTGTAACAAAGAAACCAAACAAAGACTGGAAGGAAAGTAATAAAATAGTTCAAGACCTGAAAGTGTAAATGGAAGCAATAAGAAAAGAAAACATAAACTGAGGGACATCTAAGATGAAAAATTTGGAACTTGAGCAGGAACCTCAGAGGCAATCCTCACCAACAGAACACAAGAGAGGGAAGAAAGAAACTCAAGCATTGAAGAGGTGACAAAATTAATGGATAACTTGGTCAAATAGAATATTTAATATAAAAAGAAAAAAATTTCAGACAAAATTTTTCAGGAAATCTGGGACACTAAGAAAAGACCAAATCTAAGAATGATAGGAGTAAACGAAGGAGAAAAAAACCCAGGTCAATGTCACAGAAAATATTTTCAACAAAACCATTGAAAATTCCCTTACCCTAAAGAAAGGGATGCATACTAAGGTATAGGACACATACTGAACTCAGAGTATGCTGGAGCAGAAACAAAAGTCCCCTTGGTGAATAATAATCAAATACTGCATGTACAGAATAAAGAAAGAATACTAAATACTGCAATGAAAAAATAACCAAATACTATATAAAGGCAGCCCTTTTCGAATAACTCTAGACTACTTAACAGAGACCCTAAAAGCCAGGAGGACCTGCAGAGATATTGTTCAGGCTGTGAGAAAGCACAGATGCCAGCCCAGTCTAATACACCCAGTCAAACTTTCCAATCATAATAGATGGAGGTAATCCATGGAAATCCTTGCAGTGAATATGCAGTGAAGCTGAGGTCCAAATCTTCATGGTCTTTATCCTTAGATGCACCAGAGAAGAAATGCCTCATGACTGTTAGTAAATCAGGGCACTGAAAGGAAGAACAGAGAGTGAGTTGTAAGAGAACGGAGGTGCCTGTGTGCTTAGCGCTGTGTTTTCTATGCTGCAGACTCGGTTATCTTCTGAAGCTGACCAATTCCACAAGATCGTGCTGGTTATGTTTTGTCAACAAGAAGAACTCTGTATCCTATCATAGGTACATGTACTCATTCATGTTCATTCTGACCATATTTACCATAGTCAAGTAATAGAAAGAGTTTTGATGTCCATCAGTTAATGAATGGGCAATTAAAGTATGATATACACACACAACAGGATATTATTCAGTGGTAAACAATACATTTACATGAAATTCTCATGTAAATGGATGTATCTTGAATGCATGTTGAATGATGTAGCTCACACTCAGAGAAACAAGTACATAAAGTTTTATTTTTTAAATTATATGTAGATCATAGCTTTGGATCTTTAGATTTGAGGCGTTCTCTTGGAATAACCATAGACTCCAGAAAACTGGAAAGAGGTCACTGCACAAGGGAAAGAAAGATCTTAATGGAGGGTACTGTGGTTAATTTTAATGTGAACTGGCCACCAAGAGATCCCCTTCATAGGGACTGTCACCTGAAGAAGTGTCCAATTGTCTTGATGAATGGAAGAAGACCCAGCCAGATGTGAAGGGAAAGGCAGGGGGTGATCACTTGCCTTGTGCTGGCTTGAACTTTCTTATTGCTGCAGGTTGATTTACACTGTCTTTGCTGTTGGGTCCTTCACTGCTACCAAAACAAGTATCCAGGCTTCCACCCTGGCCTCAGGATCAGTGACTCTCCAGGAAGCGTCCAGAATTTCAGTTCCAGGTTGGGATTGTGGAAGTATCCCAGCCTGTGGCCTGAACAACTCTGGGGTTGGTGACCTGCCTAGTGAGAGACAGCCATTGTGGGACTACTGTAACTGCTGAGGCATACCCCAAGTATGGAACAACTAGCAGGTTCTCAGGATCTCAATTGTGATTCATGTGTTGATACTATTCCAATGTAAGCTGTTTAATATATATTTTATATATTATGCATGTTTTATACATATATTCATTCCATTGACTCTATTCTTCTAGAGAACTCTGAATAATACAGAGGAGATTAGTAGAACACAAGTGGTATGAAGTCAGGAGAACAACTTCTGTTTGGAACAACATTCTGATGGGTAATCTAAAGTTAAACCCACTCCTATTTATTCCACCTCAGAGGGGCATGGCATCACATTCCAAAAAAAAAAAAATATGGAGGAACAGAAGTTACAAGACCTTGTATGTAAATATGTAAATTTTATAAGGCTTTAGCCAGGGGAGTTTTGTCTTTGTCCTCTAAAGGGGTTCCCAGGTCCAAGAAGATGTCCCCAGCTTGTTCTTTGGGCAGCAGAGGAGAGGGCGCCTGAACTGGCCTTGTCCCATAGCCACACTGATGAATATCTTGCATGTCACCATAGAACCTTCATCTGGCAATGGATGGAGATAGAGACAGAGACCCACATTGGAGCACTGGACTGAGCTCCCAAGGTCCAAATGAGGAGCAGAAGGAGGGAGAACATGAGCAAGGAAGTCAGGACCACGAGGGGTGTGCCCACCCAATGAGATGGTGGGACTGATCTAATGGGAACTCACCAAGTCCAGCTGGACTGGGACTGATAGAGCAAGTGATCAAACCAGACTCTCTCAATGTGGCTGTCAATGAGGGCTGACTGAGAAGCCAAGGACAATGGCACTGGGTTTTGATTCTACTGCATGGATTGGCTTTGTGGGGGCCTGGTTTGTTTGGATGCTGACCTTCCTAGACCTAGGTGGAAAGGGGAGGACCTTGGACTTCCCACGGGACAGGGAACCCTGACTGCTCTTAGGACTGGAGACGGAGGGGGAGAGGAAATGGGGGAGAGGGAAGGAAATGGGAGGTGGGGAGGATGTGGAAATTTTTAATAAATAAACAAATAAAAAAATCACCTCAAACAGCTTTCTTCATTGACTGTGTTCTGGCAGCTTGTGTTTAATCCCACCAACAGAGATACAAGACAATGTATAAATTACTTCTTAACACTGAGGAGAGCTTCATGAAACTTTTATGTTTCAATTCTTTCTAAGACTTGTGATTTTATTTACTTCCTGAATCTTATTTTATTTTACATTTAAGATGTGTGAGGTGTGCATGCTTACGTGTATGTGGACATTTCAGGCTTATGTTGGGTCTCTTCCTCAGTTACTTTCTACTTTTGTCACCAAGGTAGGTTCTCTCAAATGAATCCAGAGCTTGTAGATCTACAGAGTCCAACATGTCAACCTTCCCCATGGTTGCATTTGGGTGCCAATCTGTAGTAAAGAGGAGTGGGCCATGACCCGCCGCCCAGCTAGCTTAACCCCTGAAATAACCACACAGAAATTGTATTAATTAAAACACTACCTGGCCCATTAGTTCTAGCCTCTTATAAGTTAACTCTCACATCTTAATTAACCCATCTCCATTAATGTGTATCGCCACTTGACTGTGGCTTATCAGCCTGAGTCTAACCATCTTGGGAAGAAGAACCATGGCATCTGCCTGACTCTGCTCTTCTCAGCATCCAGTTCTGTCTACTTCGCCTACCTAATTGCTGCCCTATCAAAAGGTCAGGGCAGTTTCTATATTCAACCAATGAAAACAACACAAATCCAGAAGAATCACCTACACCAGTTGCACTGTTTCTGCCTTTTCAATGTGGAAGTACAAGGCAGCTGCCACACTCACTGAACATTTCATGGGTTCTGGCGATTGAGCTCTGGTCCTCATATATGCATGGCAAGTGCCTCCAGCTTCCCGCGATTTCATTAGAATATTTTGATTAGTTGATTAGGAGGAAATAGCTTATTCATATCTTTTTGTGTGCTTGTGTATTTGGGGTGTTGTATGTGTCCATTCATAGATGTGTGCATGTGTATTCAAATTTGCAGGTGGATATACCAGGCTTTCTTTCTTTTGGGCCACCAATTAGCTCCCAATACATGACACAGAGACTTCTTAGCATTGAATGCTGGTCCTAGCTTTGGCTGGTTTTACCTAGAATGTGACTTCTTTCTTATTCTTTTTTTTCTTTTTCTCACCATTTTAGGCCCTACATGAAAATACTGGCCCCACCTTAGAATGCCAAAATGCTTTTTACACAATTAAAGTAATATTCTGCAGCATAAACAAATGGGACACATCTTTGCCCATTTGAAACAATATTCCACAACAGGTTTAAGGATTTCATATGTGGATTATATAAGGATAACAGTGGACAAAACAGACTATGCCTCCACTGTTTTAAAAGATGAGGTTGATAGTTTCATCGATAATGTCTTTCCCTCCACTGTCTATCTTTCCAATCCACTGATGTCCCTCTTGTTGTAATTCTTTTCTCAACACAGTCTCCCCATTGGTAAACAATTCCCCCTAGAATGGACTTTTTCTGAAAAATTGATACTTTTTCTACACTACCGGCTGGGTATAAGGCTTATATGGGATAGGATATGTTATCATAATTTTGCTCAACAAATCTTGCAATCATTTAATAGAATTACAAGAGCTCTTCTTAAAAATTTCCAAAATTCCTTACATTTCTTAGATCCCGCTACATTAACTGCCACAGGACTTGTTTTTGAACTATAAGGAGAGTTGTTTAAAATAACCCATCTAGCTTCAAAACTTATAATAAAACAGCAAAAATATCAGCTAAAATTAATCAGGAAAGGGGAGGCTTGAGAACAACTCTTCTACAAATCGAGTTACTATAGGTTATTCGTTAATTGTCAGCAATTTACTGAAATGTGCTGTTTAATATCTGATTTTTCTCATATTATGGATAACCAAATTGATGGTCTACATAAAGAAATAGATGAAATCTCTCAAATTTTGACTGGCCAAAATGGCTAAGATAGATGACTCCCTTCCCTGGCCCTCTACATAGCTAATAGGATTTAAGAGTGAGTTGCCATCTACTAGGACAACACTGTCCAGGCTAGACACCACAGGTAACAAATAAAAAGCCCAGTGCCAGGATGTAGTTTGATTTTCTTTAAGGTGTTTTCAGTGAGTTCCCTCAGCATTACAGGTCATTGTAGGTGTTCTTGTCTACCTCCCAGAACTCGGTGGTAAAACCCTATTAATGAAGACACCATGTACTTGAGTTAGAGAACATGGAGAAGTCAAGCTGATACTGACCAGAAGTTTCATTCCACACTGGCTAGTTTTCATGATGCTGGAAGTTTCTAGCCCAAATACCAAGGTGAAGGCGTAAGTCACGAATAAGGCCACACCAGTTTGGAATTATGATTAATAGGGTGTTATTTATTTAAAGGGGAAAACTTACAGATCACCGTCCCAGACAACAGCCATCTGCACAACCAGGAAGGGAGTCTAGTCTCCGGCGGAGCAGGAAGTGAAGAGAGCGAGCAGAGGAAATAGCCGCTTTTTTAAAGGGAGAGAGACCACGCCCCAATGGGCTGGTATCACAGCAGCTATTGGTTGGAGGGGCGGAAGGACCTCCCGCAACACCAAGGGGGGGGGAAGGAATCATTAAAGCCAGTTGTGATCTCTGTGTGCTACAATAATAACTGACCAGACAAGACATATTCATTTCACTATAATTGTGGTGAAAATGTCTTGGGAGTAACCTACTGCTTCCTGGTTGGATTTAATAACTTCTGTACAAGGGTAAATCTATATCTGAGCATGGAATTAAGGTCAGAGGGATCATAGACCCTAGGTGAGAAATTTTAATATTATTCTGCTAAATGGACATAATATTATATGCCACTTCCTAATGAGTTATTATTATACCATAGGATGGGTATGGGTATAATGACATAAGCTATGGGTATAATGATACAAGGCATCTCTCAACCCTTATCGTGGAAGCTTGTGTTTGCAACAGATGGTCATTAATCTAGAGATCCACAACAAGGTAAGACACAGAGACTAGAATTTGGGAGAATATCTGGCCCTACATGAATTATATTAATGCTTCTTCCAAAGGCACAAAAAGAGAAGGTTGTGGGAGAGAGGATGACAAGACTGAAAGAGCCAGAGTTGGTGGATGGTGACAGGGAAACTGTGTCTTCTGCACACAGTAGGGCAGCTATAGATATGAACTGACCATGGTTGTGACAAAATGTGTAAGACCTGCCAAGCCCATGCTGGACTGAATAGCAGCATGGACAGGGGAATTGAGAATGGCAAGAACTAAGGAATGTGAATTCACAACCATGAGAAATTAAGATTGTAGTCAGAGAGGGGTAAAATGAATATTTTCTTGAATGAGACAAAAATTGGCATCTGTACAGGACTCAGGACAATGTTTTGTGTGACCAGTTCAGGTTGCATTTGTGAAGTCAGGGATCAGAAAAATTGCCTTTCAAGGGTTGTGTTCCTGCCTATCTAGTCAGCGGCTTGTCTAAGATCCCAGTGTTTCTAAAGGCCACATTACTCTCCTTTATTATTTTATGACTGTGAATCATTTTTTGGCTAAGAAATGAAGATACAATAGAATGAAAAAGAGCCAGTGGTTTCAATTTCTCTTTTTTCTTCTTGGAAATGCAGGCAATTCAGAAAAACAGAAAGATCCGTATGCTTTGATGATTGGCCAAAACACACTGAGAGGGAAGGGGCAGAAGTCAAAAGAGTATATAAGTCCAGCCCAACTGCCTTAAACCTGCTGCTTTTCCACAGAGGAAACAGAGAGGAGATTCAAGACTAAAGACTGTAGCACAGCGGAGCGCGGTTCCTGAGCGGAACTACAGCAAATAAATCCACTGGACACAGGATAATGTAAGTGGATAGCTACATTCAGATCTACCTTTGAACCCTCACCATCGCCAAAAAGCTGATAGATAAAAAGACTTTTAGAAACAAACCCTGAAAGTGAGGGCCTCAGTTTGGAGCTAAGGAACTTTGGTGGGAGGCAGGCAGGACAGGTTTGTAGATGGTCTTAGCCAATCCTTCGAGTTGAGGTAGACATAAGGGAAATGAGCTCAGTATTGGTTTTGGTAAAACCTCATTAAGTTGTTTTGGCTTGTCTCTTATTCCTCTCACTAAAATGGTTATTAATATGTAAAGGAATATCTCTGCCGTGTGTATGAGGTTTGTTGTATCTCATCTCAAATTGCTTCTTAGTTCATGGTCAATTATTTAATTCCTTACACCCCGAGGATTCCGACCTGTAGAGACGAGGTCTCTTTGCTCGCTGATTCTGCTGTAGCTGGCTGTGGAAATCTGTGCCTGAAGAATCTTCTTCACTGTGGTTTTCTTTTTTTTTTTTTTAAATTTCTTTCTTTCTTTTTTTTAAATTGAGAATAAGAAAAAAAAAGTTTCCGCCTCCTCCCAGCCTCCCATTTCCCTCCCCCTCCCCCCACTCTTCTCCCCCTCCCCCCACTCTTCTCCCCCTCCCCTCACTCTTCTCCCCCTCCCC
>NW_026067979.1:7226052-7240411 GCF_014885135.2 Alexandromys fortis
TATGGCTAGAAACCAAATATGAGTGAGTACATCCCATGTTCCTCTTTTTGGGTCTGGCTTACCTCACTCAGGATAGTGTTTTCTATTTCCATCCATTTACCTGCAAACTTCAAGAAGTCATTGTTTTTTACTGCTGAGTAGTACTCTAATATGTATATATTCCATACTTTCTTCATCCATTCTTCAACTGAAGGGCATCTAGGTTGTTTCCAGGTTCTGGCTATTACAAACAATGCTGCTATGAACATAGTAGAGCATATACTTTTGTATATTCCCAAGAGTGGTATTGCTGGGTCCAGGGGTAGGTTGATCCCGAATTTCCTGAAAAACCTCCACACTGCTTTCCAGAGTGGTTGCACAAGTTTGTATTCCCACCAGCAATGGATGAGTGTACCCCTTTCTCCCACTGTGGTTTTCTTTATTGTCAAGCAGGAGTGCTAAGATCTTCTCTCCATCTGTGAGAACTTGACTGCATCAGGGTGCGGTGACAGCTGTCATTTAGGCAGGCGTCCTGCTGTAATATTTGTTCTGTCACGGCCTTCTCGTTCCCTGTGTTCACACTCAGTGGAAAGACCTTGCAGACAACTGTCACACTGGAGTCTGCATCACAGATCCGGGAGCTGACAGAATGAGAGGGGAAAACTGATAGAACATATTTGTGCTTCAGGGACATTCTGTCTGTGCCCTGTGGGTGACTGTCCTTGCAACAATAAGTTAAGCTATGGTGTTTGTTTAGTCAGGTTTAGCTTCCTTTTCAGGACATTCTGTTTACTAACCTCTTCTGGTCCTGTGCCTCCAGTCAAATTGATCAAAGTTCTGCAGTTCTGGTTGCCTGCACAACTATCCCCATGGTCATATAGATTGGTCAGGGGCTGTCTGTGTAGTGAGTCTGTATGTGCTTGTGCACATATACAGTACAATTCTAAGGATATCTCTGCATTGAATTAGGCTGTTTTATGCTCTCCCCCAGACTCTTGGCACCCACTGTTTCTGAATGTAGAAAGATATCAGTTTCCCACTGAGTATTTAGAACTACAGAACAGGCACAAGTGTTCACAGTAAAGTCAAGGAGTTTTCTTCACAGTCCTCTTTCATTGCCTAATGATGTTTCTGAGCATTGATGGTGAAGAGGGGAGCAAGACAAAAGCACTTTCTGCTGAGTGAGTCTCATTATACAGCAAATGAATGACGAACACAAACAATGTGGCAGCAAGGGCTGTGGAGAAACTGAAACATCACGAAAGAATGACAAATGATAGAGGCAGGTACATTTGTACATGCCAATGCAAATATAAATCCTGAATCCTGCCGAACTGAAGCCTAACCTAGAGAAAGGTGATTAACAGCCATGTGGTTATGGGGAGAAAACAAAAAGACATAGAAGCAGTCACGAAGTACAAATTGATAAGATGAAAAGATACCATGGGGCTGGAATCCAGACACCAGAGGCTCCAGAAATGCAATAAGTATTCAAAGATATAATGTATGGAACATGTGCACTGTGTACCCAATGAATGCTCCCTGACTGAAATGGGAATCCTTGTGGCGCCTCTCAGAATGACTTGACATGGTATGACTTCAGTGTCACTAGGATAACTCTGGCTGCTTGTTCATCCATGTTATTGCAAAAATAATCACAGGACATATAGCAATATTGATGACATAATCAAAGCTGTGATTGAGGAGCTCTTGTAGAGGATAAAGGAGGAGGAATGAACAATTGTAGGTGGATTAGGAAATAGAGCCCGAGTCTGTGAACTAATGTGGTATGGGTAAGACAGAAAGAGGAGGCTCCAGGGTGACAATGAGGACTTACTGTCCTTAACTGACTGTGTGGTCCATTGTGATGTCATGGGAGGTCTTGTAGGCAGGTTTGTGGAAAATAAAGGGTAGAAATACGAGATCTGAACTAGTTAAATACCCAACAATTATACTGAGTTCCTTAGACCTGGCAGCAAGTGTATTTACCTGCTGAACCTTCTTAATGGACTTGAGATTCATTTTTTTTAATTCAAGGTCTCAAGTAGCCCAGGTCAGCTTCTAATTCCCTACCAAAGATGACCCTCTTACTCTGCTCCCTGAGTTCCAGAATTCCAGGGATCCCAGATCTGCAAGCACCTGAGTTTGATGAGGTGCTGGGGATTGAACCCAAGGCCTTATTCATGCTAGCAAAGCTCTCTATCAATCGACCTACACCTCCAGTGCATGGTTAGATTGCTTTCATAAGATGAAAGGTTTAAAAGAAAATAGTGAATCTAAATGATGACTTGAGGACACGGAAACATTGTATTTGATAAATTAATTTTAACATAGAGTTTAAGGGTAAAGAAGTTATATATCATTGCAAGTTCATACTCTTCATGCAGATGAGTTCCATGTTATGAAAAAGGTAGAAGAAAAGTAAAGAATCTACTTTTCTAATTACTTGTCTAATTCTTAGACAAAATCAAAATTATTTCACAAAAACACAATAGCTGAAATTACTGAAATCTTTTGAAAATAACAGACAAAAACAGTTTTGTGTGATATTAAAGAGATTTGGCATTGCAGAAATCTGCTGTCAATTATCATTCACTATTATTTTTCAGTGTGCAGAACTAGATGTGTGTTAGATTTCCATTCAGTTGGAAGCACACAATGTGGAGAGTGTGCACAGATGGAGAAGCCATTGTGGATTTCATATAGAATACTCCAGTCAGGACAGATGCAACATAGTTGCTAATGTTTTTATACTTGCTGATGCTGGCAAAAAGACACATGCAGATCTTATATTATCTTTCCTTATTATGCTTAAGTATTATTTTTGTATAATGAAGGGTTTAATTGAGAGTTAGTATAAATTTGGTCTAGTTTCCTTTCTAATTATTGTATAAACACTGTGACAAAAAGAATTTCTAAAAGAAAAGGTTTTCTTTTGGGCTTCCATTCACTGCTCACAGTCTACCACTGGGGGAAATCTGGGCAGAAACTCGGCAGAAGTAGAGACAGGATCCATAGGAGATGACGAGGCATTTCATTTGTGTTTTAGTAAATAAAGCATGCCTGAAGATAATATAACAGCCTCAATGGTCAGCATTACAGACTAAGCAGTGGTAATACACACCTTAAATTCCAGTAACCACACTAGTTGCCATAAAAACCATTCCTTTAATCCCAGCCCTAGAGAGGATTATAAAATGGGAGGAAACAGTCTCAGACATAATCTCATTCTGTGGTTCCTGGAAGCAGGATCACTATTTCAGACTGAGGTAGAGGTAAGGGCCAGTGGCTGGCTGCTTTGTTTTTCTAATCTTCAGATTAAAATGCAATTTCTCTCCTGAGCTTTTATTAATTGTGCTTCAAGGAGAATGCTGTTTGTTGTCTTGCTCCCCATACATTGATAATACTGTTCTAAATTACCCAAGACTACCAGTCCAGGGGCTGTACCATCAACAGTGGGCTGGAAGCTCCCACATCAATACTCAAGAAAATACCACATGAAGACGCTCCCAGGCCAATCTGATTGAGGCAATTCCTCAAACGAGATTTTCTCCTCCAAAAGGAGTACAGCATATACCTTGCTGACTGAAAATCATCATGGGAACTGGTCAACATCAGAACATAACTGGGGCTACAGCATAGAGAACTCAATGCTAAGCATAAAGGCGTCTTAAATCTTGCAATTTACTCTCCCATCTTTCTTTCAGGAACATTTTTTCAAAAATCAGTGGTTGGTTTTTCCCTGATACATCTAAGAATGAAGACCCTGAAGATTTGGAGTCCAGATTTACAGCATATTTTAAAAATATTAACACAGGAAATAAAATCATTTCTCGGGAAACGATCAATTCAATTGAGTTACATCTGAGAGAAGGAAACATTCAGAAGGCAAACTCTGTAATCAGTGCTGCTTTAAAAAATATTAACAATGCCCCCATAAATATTGCTGTGACTGGAGAGTCTGGAGCAGGGAAGTCCAGTTTCATCAATGCCCTGATGGGACTTGGACCTGAAGACGAAGGTGCAGCTGAAGTTGGGGTGGTAGCGACAACTATTAGTAGAATTCCATATAAACACCCCAAAATTCAAACTTTGACTTTATGGGACCTGCCTGGCATTGGAATTATGAACTTTCCACCAAAAGTTTATCTGGAGAAAGTGAACTTCCAAGACTATGATTTTTTCATCATTCTTAGCGCCACACGTTTTACAAAACTTGATCTAGACCTTGCAAAAGCAGTCAGATTTATGAAAAAGAAATTCTACTTTGTGAGAACCAAGGTGGACTCTGATTTATACAATGAGAAGAAATGCAAACCACACACATTTGACAGAGAAAAGACCTTGGAGCAGATCAGAAGCTACTGTGTGAATACCTTCAGACAGTATAAAATGGATGCAACACGGATTTTCTTGATTTCTAACCACGACTTATCTGACTATGATTTTCCAGTTCTGATGGACACCCTGATAGAGGAGTTTCCTAATCAAAAGCACCATAATTTTATGCTCTCCTTGCCTAGTATTACAGAGGCAGTCATTGACAGAAAGCACAAGTCTATGGAGCAACAAATCTGGTTGGAAGCCTGCAAGGCTGGATTCTGCGCTACTCCTCCAACAGTGGGCATCCTCAGGGATGATGTGGAGGAGTTGAAGGTGAAGTTAAACTGCTACCGAGTCGACTTTGGAGTGGATGATGCATCCCTGGAAGCCACGGCTAAAGATTCTCAAGTGCCTGTTGAACAACTGAAAAAACTCATTAAATCCCCATATTTGTTGGAAACTGAGAAAGAAACGACATTAAGAGAAATGTTATTGAAATATTTGGAGAATTTGGAAAAATTTGCCTCAGCTACTGGTGGGTTCCTTGGTACAGGTCTTTTCTTTAGGAAAACCTATTACTTGCAATTTCTGTTCCTTCATACAGTGGCTGAAGATGCCAAAGTTATCCTGAGAGAGATAAATTTAAGAAAGTAGTTTAAACTCACCTCACCACAGCTACACACCGTGACAAAAGCAAATGGTCACTATCAGGAGTCATTAAGTGAATTCCTCCTTCTGACATATTTTCTTTACCCTGGTAAATCCACAATCACCATGGAGAAATCTAAAGACTCATGCTCTTAAGATCTGACAACCTCAATTTCACTTCGCCTCTACCTTCTTCTCTGTCTTTCAACTCCACCTGTCGTGGAATATTATTTTAACTGGGAAAAGATGTGTTACATTTCTTTATGCTGCAGACTATTACTTTAACTTTGTAAAAAAAAAAAGCTGGTACAAAGTGGGACCAGTATTTTCATGTAGGGCCTAAGAAAACTGAGAAAAAAAAAGTAAAAAATAATGAAGCCCTATGCCAAGTAAAAACAATCAAAGTTAGGACCAGCATTCAAAGCTCTCTCTGTAATGAATTGAGAGCCCAAAAGAAAGAAAGCCTAGTATATCCACCTATAAATTTGAATCACATGCACACACATGCACACATTTATGAATGGACACATGCAACACCCAAAATACACAAGCACAAACAAAAGATATGAATAAGTGCAATGTAGCTAATTCCTCCTAATCAACTAATCAAAATATTCTAATGGAAACTCAGAAATTTGGAGGCACTTGCCATGCATGTATGAGGACCAGAACCCATATAAATGTTCATTCAGTGAGTATGGCAGTTGCCTTGTACTTCCACACTCAGAAGGCAGAAACAGTGCAATCATGGAGCAGGTTGGCTTGCTGGACTGTGTAGATCTACAAGCTTGGGATTCATTTGAGAGAACCTGCTTAGGTGACAAAAGTAGAAAGTAACTGAGGAGAAGACCCAACGTTAGCCTGAAATGTCCCCACACAGGTAACCATGCACACCCCACACAGGGACACATCTTAAATGTAAAATAAAATAAGATTCAGGAAGTAAATAAAATCACAAATCTTAGAAAGTATGGAAACATAAAAGTTTCATGAAGCTCCTCAAGGTTAAGAAGTAATCCATACATTGTCCAAAGCTTCTAAATAAATTCTGTGCTTGGTCTGTACCTCAGTGGTTGACAAGGAGGAGTTAAGTCCTTGGTTCCATTCCCAGTACCACACAAATACATTCTGTATACCATTTGTCTTCTGATTATTTCACCATGGAAGAAAAGGCTGAAGAATATGTTACTATTTTCACAGCTTGATTCTCCTCTCTCTGCTCTGAGAGTTCAGGCATCAAGGGGCTCCTGATTGGTTTAAACCAAATTGTGATGTCAGTGAGAGTTTCTCCTTAAAGATCACAAATTAACGTCATCCCCCAAATGCCTTCAGTGACCATAGTAGATGATGACTGTGGGACCTATCACTGTTTCTAGCACAACTTTGACCTATCATTATAGGGAATTTCTTTTAACATTGGGAAAATAAATCACAAGTCTCTGGCTATTAGAATTGATGACAACAAAATAATCTTGAGTCTAGTATAATAAAAGGTAAACATTAATGCTTACATATTAATAATTAAAATGTGTATAGACTTTCTTGCTTGCTTGTTAAAAAAATAAGTAATCTGTACATTGTCTTAGTTTGTATCTCTGTTGACGGGATTAAACACTAACTATCATGAAAGAAAGCTCTGTGAGGTGATTTCTGAGTGTTTATGATAAAACTCCAGGACAAAGACAAAACCCACCTGGCTAAAGCCTCATAAAAATTTAATATTTACACACAAGTGTCTTGTAACTTCGGTTCCTTCGTAACATGAATTTATTCCTCGAATGTGCTGTCGTGTCCCTCTTGAGGTGGATTAAACAGGAGTGGGTTTTATTGTAGATTACCCGTCATCTTACCACTAGTATTCAGGATGATGTTTCCAAACAGAAGTTGTCCTCCTGACTCTGTATGGTCTAAATCCAGGTGACCTTGCCTTTGTGATTGATCATAACTTGAACTCAAGTGAGCTTTGCTCACATGATCTTGTTTGATTCATAAAAATGCACTCAAAGTATAAATTGTCTGATTACCTGAATAAAGTTGATTATTGCATGAGACTTTAGACCACCTCATTTTTAGGCCCCACTCTCCCATGTTCATGCCACCAAATACAAAGGATACACTGACTAGATCAGCCTGAGGGAGGAAAGTATTTAATTGGCTGGCAGGTTGCAGCCCATCATCAAAAGAAGCCAAGGAACTGAAGTAGAGACTATGAGGGAACACTGCTTACTGACTTGCTCTCAATGGGTTGTTCCCCCACTTTCTCACACATCCCAGGACCACATTCCTAGGGACGGTACTTACCACAGTGGGCTGGCTCCTCCTACATTATTTATCAATCATGAAAATGCCCTAAAGATATTCCCACAAGTCAATGTGACTAAAGAAATTCCTCAATTGTGATTCCCTCTTGCAAGTGAGGGAATGGGGTTCATGCCTCTAATCCCAGCACTCTGGTGGTTTTCTCATACCAGGTGTGATTATTCATGGTGAAGTCTTCCTGGCCAAAGCCACCATTATATCAGAGTGTGGAGCAAGGATTTCCATGGATTACCTCCATCTCTTGTGATTGAAAGTTTGGCTGGGTTTATTAAACTGGACTGGCATCTATGCTTTCTTAGAGTCTGAAGAACATCTACGCAGGTCCTTCTGACTTCTAGGGTCTCCATTGAGCAGTCTAGTGTTATTGTAATACATCGGCTTTTATATGTTATTTGGTTATTTTTCCTTGCAGCATTTAATATTTTTTTCTTTATTCTGTACATGCAGCATTTTGATTATTATCCACCAATAATATTTTTTCTCAAGTCCACTTGGTGTTCTATATTGTTTCTTGATAGGCATTTCCTTGTTTAGGTTAGGAAAATTTCTATGGTTTTGCTGAAAATATTTTCTGTGCCATTGACTTTGGTTTCTTCTCATTCCTTTATTCTTACCATGGTTAGATATTTTCATAGGGTCCCAGATATCCTTAAAATTTTGTGTCAATATTTTTTCTTTTTTATATTAAGTATTGTGTTTTATTAAGTTTTCCATTTATTTTATCACCTCTTCAATGCTTGAGATTCTTTCTTCCCTCTCTTTTATTCTTTTGGTGAGGCTTGCCTCTGAGGTTTCTGCTCAAGTTCCTAATTTTTTCATCTCCAGATTTCCCTCAGTTTATGTTTCTGTTTCAAAAGGTCGTTGATTGGTTATGTGGATTTACACAAGGGTCTCTGGTGCTATTCTATTGATCAATGTGTCTTGTATTGTTTTGTTTATAGAGTCATGCCATTTTTGCTACTATAACTACTATTTAAGACTGGGCACAATATACTCTCTCTTCTGTCTTACCAAGAGTCACCCCGAAGTTGCTTTGCTTTGTTTATTAAACCTGGGCTTATTAATTCAGCCTGATCTGAATTATGGCATTAGTGAGTTACCCAGTAATGGGGTATATGTTTTATTCTATTAGAAGGAAAGAAAAGGGATACAGACAGGAAAGGAAGAAGCCAGACCATTTGTGTTTGCAGATGACACAAATCTACATCCTAAAGACACCACTATGAAACTCTTAGAACTGACAGATACTTTCATCAAAGTGGAAGGATACAAGGTTAATATAGAATATAAGAAAAACAAACAAATTGAAAGAGAAATTGAGGAAAAGATCCCATTCACAATAACTAAATGAAAATAAAGCAAGAAAAAGAAATTCCTTGGAGTAAATATAACCAATGACACAAAAGACCTTATAATGAACTTTAAAACATCAACAAAAGACATTGAAGAGATGCTGACAGATGGAAAGATTTCCCATGTTCATTGTTTATAAGAAACAATGTTATCAAATGACTGTTTTATTGGAAGCAATCTACAGAGTCGATGTAATCCTGATAAAAATTCTAATGCCTTTCTTCATAGAAATAGAAAAAAAATCATAAAAATCATATGCAAGTACGAGAGATCCTTGAAAGCCAAAGAAATCCTGAGCAAAAAGCATACTGCTGGAGGTTTTACCATACCTCTCTTCAAGTTACACTACAGAGCCATAGTAATAAAGACAGCATGGTTCTGATACAAAATCAGATTCATACAGCTGCGCTATAGAGCTGAGGACCCAGCTACAAGGTCATATACAACTACAACCATCTGATTGTCAACAAGGACACAAAAGAAAAAATCCATTAGAGAAATGACTGTCTTCAACAAACAGTGCTCAGAAACTGGATGACTACATTTAGGACAAGAAAATTAGAGTCTTGTCTCTCACCCTGCTCCAAATCTACCTCCAGGGAATCAAGACCTCAACATAAAACATGACACTGAATCTTTTATAGGGAGAAGGAGGGAGTACACTGGAAGGTAAAAGCATAGGCAAGGACTTCCTGGATCAAACTCTGAGGGCTTGTAATCAACATATAGTTAGTCATGAAATTAAAAAGCTTCTTCATAAAAAAGACAACTGTCAGTCAAATGAAGAGTCACCACATATAATGGAAGAAAATAGAGAACTAAAGATGCAGAGCAGATTATTTCTATTGTTTAAGTATGAGGTGGATCAGTTATTAGAAGGTTCTCAGCTCTCCTAGGGCTTGGGAATGTAATATTTGTTTCGCTGTAAAATGGAGTCTGAAGTAAAAATGGCAGTACTTAGGACAATGCCTTTTCCTGTTCCCAATAGGACTTTGCATTTCCTCTCTCTCTCTCTCTCTCTCTCTCTCTCTCTCTCTCTGCTGTCATTCATGAGTGCATGTGTGGAGGCCAATAGTAAATGTCAGATTTTGTCCTTTATTGCTCTCCATTTTACTGTTTTGAGACAGGGCCTCTGACTGTAGGCAGAGATTTCTCCCTGGTTGCCTACTCCCAAATAACCAGTAGCCGGTTCCCAAATAACTGACACAGAGGCTTAATATTCATTATAAATGCTCAGGCTTATTACTACCTAACTCTTACATTTAAATTAACTCATATTTTTTTTATCTATGCTTTGCTATGTGACTCATGGGTTGTTACTTCATTTTCTACATGTCCTGCTTTCTGCCTCTGAATCTGCCCTCCTTCATGCCAGCATTCTCTGTCTCCCCCCCAACCTTATCCTGTCAGTCAGTTTGCTCATTAAATCAATCATAGCAACATATATCCAGACAGTGTACAGATGGATTATTCCCTAGTTTCTCATGAATCTTGAGCTTATTGTTTCAACTAGATTGGGTAGCCAACAAGCCTAGCAGCATTGGGGTTACAGATATATGCCACCTTACTTGGCTTTATGTAGGTTCTGGGGACTTGAATTTGGATCCTTATGCTTGCACACCAAGCACTTTACCCACTGAACCATCTCTCTAGCTTTATAACATTTTTTTTAGAGGAAAAGAGATAAGATGAAGTTAAATACTACTAAACTGAAGCAGAAAGAGAAAGGGTGAACATGAGAGTAAAAACAAATGGTTGCACAATAAAGACAAAAAATACAAACAAAATCAGATAAACATTTGAGGAGTGGTGCTAGAGAGATGGCTCTGGGTTTAAGAGCAAGTGCTGCTCTTTCAGAGGAGCAGGGTTTTCTTCCCAGCACCTACATCAGGTAATTCACACCACCTGCCAAGCCAGCTGCAGGAGTTCTCATGCCTTTGGCCTATGCAACCCTCCAAATAGCATATATCACACAGATAAACACACATGCACACAATTAATAAAATAATTAATAAAATAAAATAGATCTTAAAATAACAAACGAGGAGACAGAAAATTAAAATAAAACCAAGGAAATATACCATCAAATGTATAGGCATAAAAATTAAGGGACGAAAGGGAAAACATTTGCTGTTCTTCTTCAGTTGCTCCTCCATCTTATTTTTTGAGACAGGGTCTCTCCCTGAACTTGGAGCTCACTGACTCAGCTAGATGGGCTCACAAGCAAGCTCCAGGAATGTTCTTCTTCGCATGCTCCCAGGACTGGGTTCATATATGTGGTCTCAACCTCTGAAGTACTATGTGGATGCTGGAGATTCCAATACATGTCCTCTTGTTTGAACAGCAAGCACATACCTACCAGTGTTTTCTAACTCTTTTGTGAATGCAGTTCTATCTGGTCTAATAAGGTGGGCACTAAATACTGGCTATCATGCCCAAGTTCTCCCTGTAATGTCTGTCCTATGTGGTTTTCTTGACATTCATGGGACCCTATCATGTGGTGACCACGGGTTCCTAATGGTTCCTGTGGGACTGTCCACCAATGAATGACTACCTTGTGTTGCCTTGGATTATGTAACCTCTACCGCAAGGAGAACAGGCAGTTCTATTACTCTGTGCACTCGCCGTGTCCTCAGGTTCATTCAGTTATCCTCACATCCCACAGCCTCATGAACTAGGGGTGGGAGTTTCTGTTATTGTTTGTTTAAAAATTCCAATTACAGCAATTCAGTCTGTTATGCTCCTTGATTCTCTCAGTGTCCTGTCATAGGTTATTCTTTAGGTCCCCAGCTGCTTGTTGACTCATGGAAATTCCCTTTCTCTGTATTAAAAGGTGGGGCCTCAGGGTTCTCTTTTATCATTTTTACCCTGTTTTCTTCTTCCTTGTCCTTCAGTTCTTTCCATGGGTTTCAAGTTTTAGGATCCCACAAAGACCTTTTTAGTACAGGTCTAATGTTTTTTGTGCTCCCTGCATTCTGCCAACTAGCAAGACAATATCTCCATTTCATCTTCCTTTTATCTTTTGACCCCATCAGGTCAGTGCTGGTGTGAAAGACAGCATCTGCATGTCCAAGGCTGATACTGAGACTCTTTCTCTGTTATCTTCGACCTTGTTCATTGAAGCCATTGCTTACAACTGAACCCAGAGCTTGCCTATAAAGCTAGATTAGTCAGCTACTTTATCCAGTTTGCACTGCAAATTCCTGGTCTCTGTTTGAGAGTGCTGGAGTTACCTACATCCACTCAGCTAACACATGGGTTATAGGAATCTGACCTGCAGGGTTCATGCCTGTACCCTAAGCCCTTCATCCACCAAAATAAGTCCCCAGTACCTTCTTCTTGAGAATGAGACAATTTCAAATGAGACACAGCTATGCAACAGCTCAGCACATTTCTCTGTCTCTCTCTGTCTCTCTGTGTCTCTCTCTCTCATATATGTGTGTGTGCATGTGAGATGATGATGATGTGTGTGAAGGTGCTTAGACTCCTGTTTGCTGTATAGAGTACAGAGATTGACACTGCCTGTCTTCCTTGATCATCCACAAACTTGTTTTTTTTTTTTGACAGAGTTTCTCACTGAGTTTTGAGTTGAGTTCAGTTTCCAGACTAGGTGGCCTATGATTTCTTGAGATCCTACTGCCTCTACCTCCCAATGCTGGCATTAGAGGTACATGCCACCCTATCTTTCTTCATGGGTGCTGTTGGGTCTGAGTTGAAGTCTTCATGCTTGTGCAGAAAACAGTTATCTTTGATCCATTAATTCATTTCTTCAAGCATCAACTACTCATGTCTTAATTATTGCTATTAATCACCAGCACCTTCAGAGAATCTACAAATTCTTAAAATATGACACAGTTTAATCTTATTTCGTTCTTCTTTCTTTGTCCTTTTGATCTGCATTATTCCTGGAAGGTATCATAATACTTTCTAATTTTAAAAATTTTATTTAGTCATGTTTTTATATTTTTTGTCTCTCTGTGTGTATGTATAGGAGTGTACATTTGTCATGGTTTGTGGGTAGAGACCAGAAAATACCTTGTGGGAGCTTATTCTCAGCTTCTATCATGTGAATTCTGGGAACCCAATTCAAGTCTTCAGACTTGGCACACAACATTCTTACACACCATGTGCTGATATTTTGTTTGTGCTCTAACAAATAAAGCTTACCTGAAGATCAGAGGGAGAGTCTTGCCACTAGTTAACCATAGAGGTCTAGAGGTCTGGAGGCCTGTACACACAGGCAGTGATATGGCTGGGCAGAGAGAGGAGGTGATAAAGCAAGGTGGAGACAGGAGTTTCCTCCCTCTTTTGGTTAACAGCTGTAGAAGGTCTCTAGCAGCTGGCTGCTTTGTTCTCTGATCTTTCAGCATTTGCCCTTTATCTGACTCTGGGTTTTTATTTATTAAGACCAATTAGAATTCCCACTACATCTAGTGCTCCAACTTTAGGGCACGAATTCATGAAAAAGCCGCTTGCTTGCCTGTGGTTTGTGTTCACACTCATAGACTGGAGCTATTCATGGTTGGAGTCACAGCCCTGACAGTCAGGTTCTTCTCTCCTTTTCCCTAAGCCTCTGAGCAGGTCTGGGATATTTCTTTTGCGGCCTACATGCAGCAAACGCCTCAGAAGCTTGGGCTCCAAACACTGCCAGAGTTAGCCCCTCACCAGCAGCTGGTTCTCCCTTTAGGCAGCTCATGTTTCTTCCTGCATGATCCCTGGTGTGCATTTTTTAGACAGTGGGTTCCCTCTCCTGGTAGGTGTGAGCAATCCCTCCTGGGATTGCTGCCTTTAAATCCACTCAGGCTTCTCTCTCCTCAGCAGCAGTCAGCTTTGCACTCCATCGTAGTGTACGTCATCATTGGCGGCGGATTTGCTGAGACAATTGGGAATTTTTAAAGGTGGGGGAATTTTTTTTTTAAATGAGAATGAGCACTTGAGAGGCAGAGGCAGGCAGATCTCTGGTGAGTTTGAGGCCAGTCTGGTCTATAATTTGATTTGCAGGACATCCAGGGCTATTACACAGAGAAACCCTTTCTCAAAAAACCTAAGGAAAAAAAGAAACACTTTGACAATGGTGGTTAGGTCTCTGTATAATAATACACTGGATGGTTTAAAATGGAACAATTAAATGAAAGAATAACTGATTTAGATGGAATTTATGTACTGTCAACTATAAACTTTTTCAGTTTTATTGCTTTTTCTCTTATTACTAAAGAAGTTGGTTAATCTGAGTGCCAAGATATAAGTTTTAGAAAGTCTTTTTAAAACAGTTCTTAGAAACATTGAGAACCAGATAGAGATATTTAAAGGGGAACCAGTCTCAGCATTGCACTTTAAGCTTAGAGAGGAACAGCCTAAGGTTTTCAAACTTTAATTTATCCAGCAACTTTACAGGATCAACTGCTAAATGATAGATTTCCCCAAGGCCGTGCAAGAGCTGAAAGGACTCCTGCGAAAATGTTAGATTTAAGGAGATTCAAGGAAGTGATAGTCTCATATGGCATGCATTGACCTTTTGTGGAGCAGATGTTAAATTCATGGTTTAAGCCAGGCGGGAAATCCATGAGCATGAGGGACAACAAACCTCACACACACTGCAGAGATATTCCATTATCTGAAACTTCTATTTACAAATCATTTTTAGGGAAAGGAATAATAGACAAGAAAATCAACTTTATATACTTTACCCAAAACAACATCCAGATCTTTTCCTTCAGAATCACCTCAACTCGAAGGA
>NW_026067979.1:7242543-7296412 GCF_014885135.2 Alexandromys fortis
GCCACTGTGCCTGCTTCGCTCAAAAGCCTCCTTTATATTTTTGGGAGTCAGGCTACATATAGATGAGTGTTCCATTGGGAATAAACACAGAGGTTTTATATTACTATGTGGCCATGAGGTGGAACCATCAAAAGAGAAAGATAATATACACTGATATAAAGGGATAAGGAAAATCATGTTTTTAAGAAAGGATAAAATGGGAAGTGAAAGGGTAGAGGATGAAGGTAGAGGAAGGAAAGTGGGAGGGATAAAGAACACTGAAGGATTTCCCACAAGTCATATGGAAATCTGCCACTACAGAAATTTCCTAAAATAATCTGTGCACATACACAGAAGAATTTAGATGGAGTTGCCCTCCACTAGGACAACAATGTCCCTGCTAGACACCACAGGGTAACAAAGAAAAAACCCAGACCCAGGACATAGGTTGATTTTTCAAGGTGTTTTCCAATGAATTCCCTCAGCATTACAGGTCATGGTAGGTGCTCTTGTCTATATCCCAGAACTTGGAGGTAACACACATACCAAACACTTGAGTTAGAGAACATGGAGAAGTCAAACAGATACTGACCAGAAGCTTCAACCCTACTGGCTAGCTTTCATGGTGCTGAAAAATTCTAGTCCTAATACCAAAAAGGAAAAGGAATCATTAATTAAAGCCAGTTGTGATCTCTGTGACCTACAATAATAACTGACCAGACAAGACATATTCATCTCACTATAATTGTGGTGGAAATGTCTAAGGAGTAACCAGCTGCTTCCTGGTTAGATTTAATAGCTTCTCCACAAGAAGAAACCTGTATCTGAGCATGAACCTAAGCATGAGTCCTGTGCAGATGCCAATTTTTGTATCATTCAAGAAAATATTCATTTTTGCCCGTCTGACTACAATCCTAACTTCTCATCGTTGTAAATGTAGAGAGATCAGAGACCCTAGGTGAGAATTATTATTGTTATTCTGCTAAATGGACATAATATCAAGCCACCTCCAAATGAGTTATCATTAAACCCATAAGATGGGTATGGGTATAATAATATATGCCATGGGAATAATGATATAAGGCACGTTCAAGCCTCATCGTGGAAGCTTTTGTTTGCAGCAGATCAACCCAGAGCTCAGCAAATAGCCGAGACACAGGGACTATCCAGCTCTAAATGGAATATATTAATGCTTCTTCTAAAGGCACAGGAATGGTTGTAGGCGAGAGGATGACAAGACTGAAAGAGCCAGAGTTGGTGGATGGTGACAGGGAAACTGTGTCTTCTGCACACAGCACGGCAGCTCCACATATGAACTCTCCATGGTTGTGACAGCAGGTGTAAGACCTGCCAAGCTGTGCTGGACTGAATAGCAGCATAGACAGGGGGATAGAGAAAAACAAGAATTAAGGAACGTGAATTTACAACCATGAGAAATTAGGATTATAGTCAGAGGGGAGAAAATGAATATTTTCTTGAATGATACAAAAATTGGCATCTGCACAGGACTCAGCACAATGTGTTGTGTGACCAGCTCAAGTTGAAGTCAGCGATCATAAAAATTACCTTTCAAGGGCTGTTTTCCTGCCTATCTAAGTCAGCTGCTTGTCCATGTTGTCCCTGCTTCCAAAGGCCACATTCCACTCCGTTATTATTTTTAGACTTTCCAAAATTTGCTGCCAAGAAATGAAGAGCTAATAGATTGGTCAACAGCCAATAGTTTCACTTTCTCTTTCTTCTTCTCGGAAGTGCAGGGGATTCAGAAAAACAACAAGACCCATTTGCTTTGATGATTGGTCAAAACCCACTGAGAGGGAAGGAGCAGATGTCAGAAGAGTGTATAAGTCCTGCCCTGCTGCCTTGAACCTGCTGCTTTTCCACAGAGGAAGCAGAGAGGGGATACAAGAGAAAAGACTGTAGCACAGTGGAGCGTGGTTCCTGCAGCTGAACCCAGTGAGGAAATCTGCTGGTCACAGGATAATCTGGTAAGGGGACAGCAGCATTCAGATCTACCTTTGAACAACCCTCACCATCTCTAAAGAGATGACAGGTAGCAGGACATACAGAAACATGTCTTGAAAGTGGGGGGCCTCAGTTTGGAAGTTAAGGAACTTTGTGGGAGTGAGGTAGGACAGGTGTGTAGATGTTCTTAGCCAATCATCCAAGTTGAAGTAGACCTGAAGGAAAAGATCCCAATATTGGTTTTGGTAATAAGTCATTAAGTTGGTTTGGTTTGGTCTCATACTCCTCTCCCTAAAATGGCTGTAACAGGTAATGGAATATTTCTGCCATGTGTATTAGGCTTATTGTATCCCATCTCAAATTGCTCCCTAGTTCATTGTCAACTATATAATTTCTTATATCCCGAGGCCTCCAACTTGTGGAGAAGAGGTCTCTCTGCACGTTGCTTCTGCTGTAACTGATTGTGGAAATCTCTACCTGAAGAATCTTCTTCACTGTGCTTTTCCTTATTGTAAAGCAGGAGTGTTAAGATCTTTTCTCCATCTGTGAGAAATATGAGCTGTGTCAGGATCTGGTGACAGCTGACATTTAGGCAGGTTTCCTTTTTTAATACTTGCTGTGTCACAGCCTTTTCGTTCCCTGTGTTCATACTCAGTAGAAAGACCTTGCAGACAACTATCACACTGGAGTCTGCATCACAGATCCAGGAGCTGACACAATGAGAGGGGAAACTGAAAAGATAGAACAGCTGTATTTGATGAGGTGTTGGGGATTGAACCCAAAGCCTTTTCCATGGTGGAAAAGCTCTCTACCAGTTGACCAGTGTCTACAGTACACAGTTATATTGCTTTTATAAAATACAATTTTGCATGAGAACATTGAAATGTTTTATTGAAGACATCTTGGATTTCATACAGAATACTCCTGTCTGGTTAGATGCAACACAGTTGTTCATGCTTTTATACTTGTTGGTGACGGTGAAAGAACACATGAAGATTTTGTATTATTTTCCCTTACTTCACTTAAGTATTAATTTTTCTCTAATGAAGGGTTTACTTGAGAGCTAGTAGAAATTTGTACTAGTTTCCTTTCTGATGCTATTATAAGCACTATGACCCCAAGAATTTTCAAAGAAAACTTTTTTTTTTTGGCTTACATTCTGTGTTCACAGTCTATCACTAGGGAAAGTCAGGGCAGAAACTCTGCAGGGATAGAAATAGAAACAATGGGAGCACATTGTTTGTTTATGGGCTTAATCCCTTAGCTTGATATTGCTTTCTTAAATTACCTAGGAGTCTTACCACTACCACTGGGCTGGAACCTCTCACATCAGTAATCAGTCCAGAAAATACCTAATAGGCATGTTCCCAGTCCAATCTCATGGAAGCAATTCCTTAAATGAGGCTTTCTCCTCAAAATGGGCTATAGCTTGTATCTTGTAGACCAAAAATAACCAGCACAACATATATGGTATCTAGTCAACATCAACATAACTAAGGCTGAAGCACAGTGAGAGTACAGAGTGCTAAGCAAAAAGGCATCTTCAGTCTCCTGCAACTTACTCTCTTCCTTCTTTCAGGGTCATTTTCAAAACAGCCATGGGTCAGGTTTCCTCTCCTGCATCTAAGGATGAAGACAATGGAGATTTGGAGTCCAGTTTCACTAACTATTTTGAGAAGATTAAGACAGAAAACAAAATAATTTCTCAGGAACATATCCAATTAATAGAATCACATCTGAAAAAAGGAAACATTCAGGTGGCAAGCTCTGTAATTAATGATGCATTAAAAAATATTGGTAACACCCCAATAAACATTGCTGTGATAGGAGAGTCTGGAACAGGGAAGTCCAGCTTCATCAATGCCCTGAGGGGTGTTGGACCTGAAGATGAAGGTGCAGCTGATGTTGGGGTGGAACTATAGAGAGAATGCCATACAAACACCCCCAAAATAAAATGTTAATTTTATGGGACCTGCCTGGCATTAGAACTATGAACTTTACAATGGAAGATTATATGGAGAAAGTGAAATTCCAAGAGTATGATTTCTTCATTATTGTCTCTTCCACACGTTTTACAAAACTTGAAATAGACCTTGCCAAAGCAATCAGATATATGAAAAAGAATTACTACTTAGTGAGAACCAAGGTGGACCTGGACTTAGACAATGAGAAGAAATACAAACCACACACCTTTGACAGAGAAAAGACACTGCAGCAGATCAGAAGCAAATATGTGAATGCCTTCAGTTGGAATAACATGGATGTACCACAGATTTTCTTGATTTCTAACAGCAATTTATCTGACTATGATTTTCCATGCTTGATGGACACCCTGGTAAAGGATCTTCCTGCTCAAAAGCGCCACAATTTTATGCATTCCTTGGCTAATATCACAGAAGCAGCGATTGACGAAAATCACAAGTTTCTGTGGCAGATTATCTTGTTAGACGCCTTGAAGACTGGACTCTTAGGTACTGTTCCTGTAGTGGGCATCCTCAAGGGTGAAGTGGAGGAGCTGAAGGAGAAATTAAACCTCTATCGAGTCCTCTTTGGAGTGGACGATGCATCCCTGCAAGTCATTGCTAAAGATTCTCAAGTGCCTGCTGAACAGCTGAAAAAAAATCATTAAATCTCCTTATTTGTTGGACACTGAGAAAAGGGAAACATTAGAAGCAAAGCTTTTGAAATATTTGGAGAGATTTGCTTCAGTTAATGGTGGGCTCTTGGCTAAAGGTCTCTACTTTAGGAAAACCTTTTACTTAGAATTTCTTTTCCTTGACACAGTGACTGAAGATGCCAAAGTTGTCCTTAGAGAGACATACTCAAAAATTAGTTCAAACTCATGTCAGCCACAGCTACTGACCATGGATAAGTGTTACTCTTTCCTCATGTTCTTGGCCGGATTAGTGGCTGTTTTTTTGTTTTGTTTTATCTTAGGTTTTAGGCATGAAGAGGGGAGTAATCTTCAAATAAATTTTTAAATATTCAGATTGTTTTAATCTTACTATATAAGAATACACATATGTAATTTTTTTAAACTAATGAGTTAATTATACAATAGATTGTTTATTCAATTACTCTTAAGGTTCCAGGCCTTGTAGATGCTAGGCAAGCATTTTATCACTACACGATGCACCTCACCTCTTGATAGCATTTAGATTTATGTAAGATAATAGTCTGAATATTCTGAAATTCTAACCTTAAAGAATTGAATTCCCATATCTGTCAGTCTAACCAAAAATGATAGGATTAGATTACATATTGTCATAATTCTGATAGATAATGCAAATGAAATAGGTTCTTCAATGTTCAACATAATCGTATGTAGCAAACCAATAGTTACATATTTTTAATTCGTTAATAGTAAGTCAGAATTAATTTGAATCTCTTAAGGAATTTGATTAATTTGAAACATTTATATTATTTTACTTACTGTTGCATGTGAAGGCCAGAGGGCAACTTGTTTAGTCAGTTTTTTCCTTCCACCGTGAGGGTTCAGAGCATCTAACTCAGTAATGCAGGCTTGTAGCTCAGGACCTTTACCTGCTGAGGCATCTCACAGCACTAGCCCGAGTGAGCCTGGACAGGGCAGTTAGCACAGTGGAGATACTCTGGCTCCAAAGAGGATGCTGAACTGACTGTGGACTGCACTGGACCAGAAGGACTGGGGATACTTTTCTTTCAGGCACATGCATCAAGGTAGGAGGGATAGAAAGCAGCCCCACAATGGGAGACAGACATTAGGTCTGCAGCCCCTTAGTAGTTTTAATTTCCATATCTCTGACAGATAGTGATGCACACTTTTTCAAATGTTAATTAGTAATTTTTATTTCATTTTTGAGAATTGTATTCAGTTCCATGGCGTATTTTTTATTAGGTTGTTTGTTTACATAATGTTTACTTTAAAATTCCTTATACATTCTAGCTAATTCTCTATCAGATTTATAGCTGGCAAAGGTTTTCTCCGATTCTCTGGGGTGCTTTTACTTTGTTTGACAATTTTCTGTTTAATACAAAATAGTTTTGTTTTATGAGTTCCCAATTATTCATTATTACCCTTATTTGCTGAGCTAGAAGGGTCTGACCCAGAAAGTTCTTGCCTATGCCTCTTTTTTTTCTGTATTTAAAATTTATTACAAAATTACAAAGCAGAGCTCTGTAACATAAAAATACACATTTGGGTTTACTTTTTAACATCCAGGTGAGAAAATCTTAATATAAGCGACTTGGAGCAACACATTCACATCCAAGATTTTTTTAAACAATTTTTTACAATATAGACTATTAATTCCTTTACAGCTTATTAGTTTAGAACCGGCTATTCCAACCTACAAAGCTGTCTTTTAAAACTAAGTCTCAATTGAAATCTTGGTGCAATCACAGCAAAGTCCACAGAAATAATATACTGATGGCCTGTTAGCAACCTGAGTAACAGAGCTGAGGTTACTTATTTTGAAGAAAGAACTTATTTTTAAATCTTTTATCTTTTGGGAAAAAATCCAGATATCAAACAACTTTTTTATTGTTACACCAAATGAAAGTTGGAATTCTAAGATTCCATTCCAGTTAAAATTCACTCCAGGCAGAAAACCCGATTTATTGTTTTGTTTTGTTTTGTTTTGTACCTGAGCCCCTTTCTGTTCATCACGGATCCTTGGTCTTAATTAACATGGAAACACCTAATCCTTTCAACTATTCTGTGCACTTCACTGTGATTGCACCTATGCCTCTATCTTAAGTGGACTCCATGCTGTCCCCTATAAATTTAAAGTGTCTGGTCTTACGTTGAGGTCCTTGGTCTATTTCTGGTAGATTTTTGTGCAGGGTGAGAGACAAGAATCTAATTTTGTTGTCCTATGCATAGCTGTCCAGTTTCCCAGCACTGTTTGTTGAAGATACTCCTTTCTCCAGTTCATTTTTCTTTTGTGATTTTTTCTTCTTTTTCTTTTTTTTTTCTTTTGTGATTTTGTTGAAAATCAGAAGGTTGTAGATTATGGCCTTGTAGCTGGGACCTCTACTCTATAGCATAGATCTGAGTCTGTTTTTGTGCCAGTATCATGCTGTCTTTATTACTATGGCTCTGTAGGGTAACTTGAAAACAGGTATGGCATAACCTCCAACAATATCCTTTTTACTCAGGATTTCTTGGAATGTCAGGGGTCTCTTCTTCCATGTGAATTTTATGATGTTTTTCTATTTCTGTGAAGAAAGGCATGGGAGTTTTCTTTGGGATTTCATTGACTCTGTCTGACTTCATTTGGAAGGCAGTAGCCATTATACTGGTATTGTTAACATGAGTTTCTATCTCTGTTTCCCGGAACCTACCCTACCCCAACCCATGACCTTGACTTGTATTGCGGGGAAAACTCAAATGCTTTCCCTCCCTGATCACCCCAACCCTCCCTAATCACATGACAACAACATGGTGGAAGCCTGGTTTTGTTGCTGCTTTTTTTTTTTTAAATAAGATTTTTCTGTACTTCCTTACTGTTCCATTGATTTCTATAAATGGTCTCTGCCAGTACTCTTTAATTTACCCCTTAAGAGAGCCCTAAGTAATTAACTCAGATTGTTCTCTTTACTTGGACCAGGGGGCAGTCACTGGCCAGCTCTCAGGTGCACTGCAATAAAAATCAAGCTTGCTTCAAATTGGCTCAAAATTGTGATAGTGGTCGTATTCTCACCCTGTGGGATAAACAGTGGGGGACATTGCTTAGTCTGCACCAGAAGGGGGAAATTTTTGTATTGAAGTGACACACACACACAAATAAATAAATGCAAAGAAACTATATTAAAAACTGTAAAGAAATGCATCAACTCATAAAAGAAAACACATTAAAATAACATCCAGTCTCTAACCAGCAACCCTAAGTGACAGGGAAATGTGGGGTGGTGAATCTCAAGTCCTAAGTGTAAATCATTGCTGTTAATATCACAATATATGCAAAGCTATCTTTTAAAATTGACAGAAAAATAAGAACATTTTAAGACAAGCACAAATTCTGACAGTTATGACTACTAATCTAATACTAATCTAGTACATACCTAAATGAATACTGTATGCAGAGGAAGAAAAGGACAGTCTCAGTCCGTGACATCACAGGGAAGAAAGAACCCATGAGAGAATAATGAACAGGGGAGGAATCAGAAAGACTGCATCTTGTCCAGCACAGTGAACCTGCAGACATTGGGGGGTGGGCAAGGACATCTAATCAACTAAAAAAATAGCCAAGATTACAGAATTTAGCAAGCCTCTCTCAATGGTTATCTTCATTATAAATAATATCAAAGGTAAAAGAATGAAGAAGAGCTGACTGGATTAAAAACAAACATAAAACTTTAAACATTTAAGTTCCGTGTTCTCTCAACTAATATGAGATATGAATATTCACACTGTCTCACCCACTGAGCATAACCAAATCCCTGAATAGAATGCAGAGAGCATCTCACTGAGGCTCTGAAAGAGGGAACAGTGGAGTGTCCATCCCTAAGTAGAACATCTCTACCATATCCCCTGGTCTTAGGGTTTCTCTTGCTGTGAAGAGACACCATGACCATGGCAACTCTTGTAAAGGAAAACATTTAATTGGGGTGGCTTATAGTTTCAGAGGCTTAGTCCATTATCATCATGGTGGGACATAGTGGTGTGCAGGCAGACATGGTGCTGGAGAAGGAGTTGAGAGTGATCTACAGACAACAAGAAGCTGTCTGTGTTGCTCCGTGTAGCTTGATCATAGGAAATCTCAAAGCTTGCACCCCAGTCCAGTAACAACTTCCTCTAACAAGGCCACAGCTCCTGATAATGCCACTCCATATGGGGACCAATTACATTCAAACCCCCATATACTTCTAGTCATATGGCTCAGGGAGCACCAGAGAAGAGGCAGAAAAAAATGTAAGAGCAAGAGATTAGGGTAGCAATAAAATAATATCTTCTGAATATAACAAGGAGGTGGTAGTAATGAATTCACAGAAGTGGTGGTTGTTGGTACAAATCCACACAAAATCAAGTCTTCAACACTCCGGCATGGAGAGGGAAAGGGATCATGGAGTCCTACCCATAGATGAGGCAGTTGATGATGCTGAAGGAAAGTTTTTTTTTTTCAATGGGATGGCCCATGGTGATTGCTCATGTGCCAATGAATGATATCTTCACCCATGGGCATATGGGAAGCACTACTGTGATGTAGTTGATTAATCGTCTTACCAACATGATTGCCCAGAGGTGAGCTGAAGGGGATGATTAAGGAAGATGCCAAATTTGGAAGTGAAAAGCCTTAAGAACCTAATCCTATACAAGAATTGTAGGCTACTGAGGAAAGCTGCTATCAGGAGATGTTGTCTTCTCGTTGTCCAGTGACAATGATTAGCCCTGAAAACATACATACATGTAACATTACACAGATTGAACAGGTTACGTTTATGAATATAACTGCATATGTGTACATATATGTTTGGAAAAACAGTAAAAGAAAAGGCCATGACTTTGAGGGAGAGTGGGGAGTGGCATATGGGAGGGAGCGGAGGGAGGAAAGGAAAGAGAGAAATGTAGTAATTAAATTATAACTCGCCACCCCCTAAAACAGCAAGACCTGTCCTCAGATGCTCATACACATACAAAGATGCATACTTTTAAAATAATAAACTAAATCTTCTTTTAAAAGTCTACAGAGATGGCTCAACAATTAAGGGCACATTCTCCTCTCATGGAAGGCCTGAGATCACAGACTGCGGGGCAGCCCCCAGCAGCATAGGACTCAAAGCAAAGCCACAGAGTCAGCACATTCTAAGACTTTTATCTGAGGGGGCTAGGGAAAAAGATACTCTCTCTCGATGGATTCCTTCTTTATTCTCTGTTCTTCTGTATTCTTTGTACTGTATAGTTTTTTTTTACAGCTTATATACCCCAACTAAGTTTTTCCAATCACTATAGGAATTACACCATGGTTGCATTCTTTTTTTTTTTCAAGTGAATGATTACAATGAATACAAAACAAACAGTTAAAAACAGCGTGTTTTCCATGTTCCCTACATATTTCAACATTTTGCATATTGCAGGTGGATAACAAATCATCCCAGGAACCCACAAACATTCTTACCCAAGCAACTAATTATAGATTAACCATGTAGACGAGCAAGATATTCTTCTCAGTCAGATCTTTTACTGACAGGATGTATAGTTACAAAAAAAAGGACTAATTACTTTAGTGCTTTTCTTGTAAGTTAACCTCATAAGGAATCGCAAGCCTAAACTTTCATATATGAAAAGAATGAGGGCTGGAGAGGTGGCTCAGAGGTTAAGAGCACTGGCTGCTCTTTCAAAGGTCCTGAGTTCAATTCCCAGCAACCACATGGTGGCTCACAACCATCTGTACTGAGATCTGGTGCCCTCCTCTGGCGTGCGGGCACACATGGAGGCAGAATGTTGTATACATAATAAATAAATCTTTTTTTTAAAAAAAGAAAAGAATGAGTCAGTTCGATTTTAAATCTTTAGGTTACAGACCCACTCATTAAGAGTTTTTGTTTTATATCAGAAGAATGAGGACAGAAATGGGTATAAGGAATTAGTCATCACTTTTGGTCATCAACTAATCCTAGCAAGAAAAACTTGTCAGCTAATAATCAGACTGCTTTGTTCTTGTTCCCTGAAAGAGTTCCTCACTCAACTCTGTGCCTTCCTAAAACTTTAGTTGTCTTCCTGGGTTTTTCACCTCAAAACTATTTAACAGAAACATCTTAGTCTAACTTTAAGTTATTGTCAAAGCCTTGTTTCAGCTGTGCACCCAGAAACCTGAGAACACATCTCCCAACATTAAAATTAAAAGAATTTAAACTAGTTGGGCTACTGGGACTCAATTGATTTTCTTAATCATTAACCTAAATCACAGTCTATATGGCTCCTCAATAGAAACTCATATGTTCCTAGCTATGTTGTAGCGCGCGGTGATATAGCGCGCGGAGATGTAGCGCCACCATGGCGCTGTCATGTGGGGGGGGGGCACGGAGCCTGGGCGCCATTTGCTGTTCCACGTCAAACTTGACAGACAACTTGTGCGCATGCGCGCGAGCTCCCCCCAGCGCGGGGTCTTTCGAACTGGCCATCCGATCTGGCCAATCATAATTTAAGCACAATCACTCCATTCTGGCCTGAGCCATTGGGTTGATGACACGTCAGGGCTTTGTCTGGCACCGTATATATTCTTCTGCTTCACGGGGACGGGCTCCTTTGCCTCTCTACAACCTCAAGTGTAAGTGCTCCAATAAAGTGTGTTCTGAGAAGAATCCTGTTGCGGTCGTCTCTTCTGCTGGCGGGAGCGGCGTGCTGCACTATGTAACACTTCCTTGTTTTATTTTTAATCATCAAAACTCTATTTAGTCTGACAGTATTATTATCAATTAGACAGTACAGCTTAGGAAGCAATCATCTTCATAAAACTCACAGGTTAAATACCCAGAACAGGATTTTTTTAAAATATTTTGGATATTTTTAATATGAACCAAATAAGAAAATATGAAGTTACCTATATTGAAGGTTTACAATGTGGCATTTTTAAATGTTAAAGTTCTTCAGCAGGATTGCCTAAGATACACCACTTTTAAGGACTAGAACTATGGGCCTTAAGAGAAAAATTGCTACTATCATTCTGCTAAGTTAACATAGCAATACAATGGCTCTAAATAACACACTTCTATACCCCAAGATCAGTTCCTTCTTCAACAATCATCAGTCATGCTTCCATTAACACAGAGACACAACTGGAATGGTCATATGGCGAGTGTCTGTGAAGCACTCAAACCTAAATGGAATACTTTTATACAACTCCTCCTCTTAAGGCTCAAGAATTTGTGTGGAAGAGGAGGCAGAAAGATTTTAAAATCCAGAAGTGGTATGATTACAAGGAAAGCATTTTCTAGAAAAAACAGAGCTGATACATAAATGAACTCATAGAGACTGTGAAGACATACATAAGTCCTACAGAAATTCAAGACAGGTAAATCCTAACACTGAGTTGAGAGAAGGAAAAAAATATGATCAATATTTATTGTATTAAAAATTTAAAGAATATACATTGAAGAAAAACAAACAACAACAGCAGCAAAACCCAGGCTTTTTTTTTTTTTCCTGAATGAAGCTGAAGTTCAGTTAGATAACTAAGGTTCCCGTCAACATGTAGCTGCCATGTGTTGCACCTTTACAGATATCTTGCCATGCAATGACATTTGCTGTTTGTACATGTTCTGGGTAGGACTACTAATTGTTTCCTACTCTTTTTTCATTTTGCTACACTTTACATTTTACTTAATTTTTTAAAACTGTCTTTTTATTTTACATACCAATTCCAGTAACAGGATGTTTTCATGAGATAAACACACTGCATTATAGCCAGTGGAGCTCTCCCCATACCCATCCACAACATATCAGATACCAGAGGAAGACAACACCATAAATATACAAAGGCACAGCAGAAGCAAAAGACATTCTAGGGTCTGTGGTCTCAGGGCCTATCCTAACAGAGATACCACACTCATTTTCCAATGTTGCCCACCCCTTAATATCTCAAATTTCCAACCTCAACCTAACAATAATTACTCCTGCATAGAGATCTTAGAGGATCTACTGCCCTACCCCTCACATATACAGGAGGGCAAACTGTCCCGGGCCACTTATTCCTGGTACACAGATGGCAGCTGCTTTTTATGTGATGGGATCTGTAGAGCTGGCTATGCCATAGTATCCAATACTGGGGTAGTAGACACACAGGCACTCGATGTTCATACCACTAATCAGGAGGCTGAGTTAATAGCTCTTCTCTGTGCCTTCCAGTTAGCAAAAGGACTCTCTCTCTTTCTCTCTCTCTCTCTCTCTCTCTCTCTCTCTCTCTCTCTCTCTCTTGTTTTGATTTTCGAGACAGGGTTTCTTTTTTTTCCCTTTTTTTTTGGGGGGGGGGAAACTATTTGGCTTATACTTCCACATTGTCATTCATCACTGAAGGAAGTCAGGACAGGAACTCAAGCAGGGCAGGAACCTGGAGGCTGGAGATGATGCATAGGCCATGGACAGGTGCTGCTTATTGGCTTGCTCCCCATGGCTTGCTTGGCCTGCTTTCTTATTAAAACCAGGAACACCAGCCCACAGACGACACCACCCCCACCAACCCCTAATTAAGAAAATGCCTTACAGATAGACCTTATGGAGTCCTTTTCTCAGTTGGCATTTCCTCCTTTCAGATGACTCTAGCTTGTGTCTAGTTGACATAAAGCTAGCCACGACAATTGATCCCTTGTCGAAACAGGGTTTCTCCGTAGCTTTTGGTTCCTGTCCTGGAACTAGCTCTTCTAGACCAGGCTGGCCTCGAACTCACAGAGATCCGCCTACCTAGCCTCCCGAGTGCTGGGATTAAAGGCGTGTGCCACCATCGCCGGCAAAAGGACAGTTTTTAAATGTTTATATATAGACGCCAAATATGCCTTTCATATCCTCCTGTCCCACACAGCTATCTGGAAGGAGTGTGGGCTTCTTACAATGAAAGAAGGATCCATAACTAACTCAGGTTATATTATGTACCTGTTAAAAGCCTCCCATCTCCCCAAAGCTATAAGAATTATTCACTGTCATTCTCATCAGACCGACAGTTCCATTATTTCCAAGGGAAATAATGGGGCTGACCAAGCAGCTAGAACAGCAGCATTTCAGAGCCCAAACCTACCTCAGTAACCTCATGGGTTCATAGAGTACAGTACACATTCTCACAGACACCCCCTGACACCCAGAAAATTCTGTCCTACCTACATCAGCTCTTTCATCCTAATTGTAAAGCCCTGTTTTATTTTGTCAAGGCTCACCTCCAACCCACCCCTGATGGCTTAGAGTTCTTAAAAGCTATCACTGCATCTTGTAAAGTCTGTCAAAAGTCAGATCCCAAGACCAACTATCGTAGCTTCCCTTTTCCCACCCACCAGGCCAGGGGCTCCCTTCCAGGAACTGACTGGCAGCTGGATTTTACCCATATGGCCCTGGTCAGAAGAGTTAAATATCTCCTGGTCTTGGTGGACACAATGTTTGGGTGGACTGAAGCGTTTCCCACCACTAACAAGAGGGCCCAGACAGTTTCTGATATTCTCCAAGAAATCATCCCCCGGTTTGGAATTTCAACCTTTCTTCAATCGGATGATGGCCTAGAGTTCACTTCCCAGATTTACCAAAATTTGTCCAAGGCTCTTAACATCCCCTGGCATTTTCATATCCCATACCACCCTTAGTCTTCAGGGAAGGTAGGACAAACTAACCATTCCTTAAAAAATGTTCTTGTTAAAATGTCATAGGAGCTTCACTTTGACCAGGTAAAACTTATGCCTCTGGCCCTTCTAAGGCTTAGGGCTCTCCTTAAAGGCCCCCTTTGCATCTTGCCCTTTGAACTCATGTATAGGTGGTCAGTTTTAACCTCTGGCCTCTCATCTAAAACCTCTCCTCTTCCTGATCACCTTCTTACTCTTCTGTTATCCCATCTATGCTCCCTATTATGGGATTTTACCTACTACTTATTACCTCAACCATGTATTAATTCATGCCTACCGCTCATTAAAAAAGGGGATCAGGTACTATTCTCTCCCCAAGATCAACGCCCCTCATCCATTTCCCCTAAATGGCAGGGCCCCTTTAAAGTAATTCTTGTAACTCCCACAGCTGCCAAGCTCAAGGCACTTCCTCATTAGGTTCACCTGTTCCAACTTAAACCCTTTACTCTTCCAGCTCAAGATACTCCCTTGTATATGGTAACTCAAGCAGGGCCCTGTTCCCTTAAGTTCTAGAGGGCACTAAGATCAGACACTCTTTCTCCAGTTCCAGAAAAATAAAAGCCTCATCCTTACTCAACTCTCCTGTGGCAAAAAGTCCATATACTCTCCCTCTTCCTCTTTCTCCTCCTATTTGTTTTTACCAACTTCTCTATATCTTCAATGTCATGCTTAAATTTTCAGTTAACCGGTTATTCAGCTGTTATTACAGGGACCATGATAAACAGCCAGAGGTACAAGGACTGTAAAAAGCACAAGGTGGAAAGAAACGATAACGATTTTCTAGCCCCAAACTCCAAAACACTCACAAAACAGACTTTAACATAGCAAGTTTATCACTGACTGCAACATCCTGGATGTTAATATAATACTATGATGCAAAAGGAAAACCAGTGCCTTAGGATTTACTTCAGGTAAAACATTTAAGGGTCTAATAATTATCCTTTTCAATAACTCCCCCTTCTTCCCCCACAATCTTTCATTCTATTGTCCTAATCATAAACTTTTAATATGTCTAAAATTTATTTCTTTTCAAACCTTTTTTCATAAGCTCCAGGGAGTCAATCAGACCTACCTAAATGAACCAGAGTCACCCAGAATAAGTATCATTTAATTCTTTCCTTATCATTCCTGGTCTCTGGAAACCCTGGGAAATTCCCTCCTCCACCCCCCCCCCAAAAAAAACCCCTTTATCTTCCATCTTGGGACTTTCCTCTCTTAATCACTGGTATCTTAAATTTTTTCCCAGAAATAATTTTCTGCCTTTCCAGCATCTTGCAAGGTCCAAGCTGCCAGGCAACCAGTTCCTCAGAGCCCAGAAAACACAACAGAAATCAGCCACCCCAGGATGTGGTCAAGCATCTCAACTCCTCGACACCCACAAAGTCAGTGTGAAGCAGTCACGAGAGACTTTACAATGCCCCATTCCCACCCATTAAGATCCTCAACCCCCCAAATTTTTATAATAAACAAAATGGCGAAATGCAATTATTCAGCCACATATAAGGCTGCATTTCTGGGTTCTAAAGGCAGCATGTGCAGACAGGCCCTTGGGCACAAAGTACCCTGCATAATCCACATGCACACATGCATGGTTACATCCATGTACGACTCAGCTAAAACCCTTGAGCACATGCATGAGCCACCCATCATCTGCATCATCAGAGTATGATGTAGTCACGTCAACCCCCTGTGCACATGTGCTAGGCAACTTTTAAAAGCTGGATGCACCATCTCTCACTCTCTCTCTGCACACTGATCCCCAGGTCTATACGCACCCCCTTTAATAAACTCCTAAGTGGGTTTGTTGGGGTTCCATGTTTCCTTCTCACTCACGCCCAGGTAATTTCATCAACATCATGGTCTTGACCCCCTTTGCTCATATTATCACGCCTCCCTCTCTTGGACTGGTCTTCAGAAGCTTGACCCAGTGCTTTGCTGTAGATATCTGTATGTGCTTCTATCAGTTTCTGGATGGAGGTCCTATTCTGACTAGGGTTCTAGGAAATCTCAAAGTAATTTTAATTTGAAGTTTTCTGATGGCTAAGATGTTGAACCCTCTCTGCTGCAAGAGCTCCTTTGGTCAATAGCCTTTAAGATACCAATAATAATAATAATAATAATGCTACTATTAATGCAGATATAAAGTGTGTCCCCACTCTTTCGGGAATAGATGGGTGCTGCCAGGAGCAATCGTGTTTCATGTCAACAGAATACTAAATTGATTAAATGCAATATTATACAGATCTTTGAAGTGGTTGAAGGTTACCTATCTGTACAGAATACAATCTCTATGTATCTAAAGAACCTAATTAGTCTGACTAAAAGTATAACAAACATGAATGACTATTGGCCTATAATACTTAATACCTATACTAAGATTAAAACTTCATATTAGAATATTAAACAAGCTTTAAACAACTGTGCAGTAAAGGAGGACAATGACCCCAAAATGTAAACAACATATAAATATCTTGATCAGAGGTAGAACTATATTATGCAATATGATAAATATATCCTAAAATTGTATCAATATATAAAATGTCTTAAACAGAGGAGGAATCTGTTAGAGCCTGTGTGGCTCCAACACAGATAACTCTTTTACCTAACTGGACTGGTATGTAGCCGCAAGGAATAATCAGACACAACTTACATGGCCATCATGTAAGGACATCTCAGAGTCTTTTCTCCTTACTACCTCTCGCATTTATTTTCTAAACAGCTTATATACCATCACATAAATTGAGCTGGAAAATACATTAGACTGTCTCCTAGGTAACCAGGTGAATGGCCTTTTGTCATGTCCACATCTACACGTCTGCTGAGTATGCTAGCTGTCACACAGGCCTGAATTAGCATCTCTATAAGATATCCTCCAAACTACAAAGGAAGGAGCACCAAACATCGTGACCATTGTTAGGCAGAGACAGCTTGTCTGCAGAGCTATGTGACCACCTCAGACGGGGCCTATGGCTTTTGTGCCTGGCTGCCACACCATACAGAAATATGGGCCTACAGGAAATATGCCTGCATGCAATCTGACAAAATAACTTTGTATAGGTGTACAAATATTGTGAACAGAAATAACAACATATTCAAAAATAACAAATATCATTTGAACTTGTATCAACATACAAAAATCTATACCAATGTAAATTGTTCATAAGTAGTAGCTCATAAGTATTCACTCTATTACTCACTATTATTATGGAGATGCTATATATTCTCCAGTATTTATCTTTGTCATGTCAAAAATCAGGTGATTGTGGGTATGCAGCTTTATACCTAGGTCCCCGGTCCTACTCCATTGATTATTATGTGTTTTGTGGTAGGACCATGGTATTTTTCCTAGTATAACTTGAAATCAGTGTTTTAGATTTTTATCTTTACTGTGAAGAGACACCATGATCAAGGCAGCATATGAGAAAAGACATTTAATTGGGTGCTTGCTTAGAGAATCAGAGGGTCAGTCCATGAATGTCATCACTATGGCAGTAATCAGACAAACAATGTGCTGGACCCAAAGATAAGATTTGGGAACTGTACACCACTCTCAACATCTATCCACAGAGGGCTGTTTAATATGCACATATCATCACTAAACTGTAGACTGACTCCCAAAATTATAAAGGAGGTTTCTGAGTCCTATGGATATGTGGAAAGGAGAGCACTCAGTCACTGCTGGTGGGAGGGCAAACAGGTACAGCCACAAAGATATTTGTGTAGAAGCTCCACAGAGAGTGAAAATAAACCTGCCACATGATCACGCTGTGTCACTCCAAGACAAAGGACTCTACATACAACTACAGAGCTACTTGCACATCCATGTTCATCCGTGTTCATTCTAGCTTTATGCACAATATCTAGAAAAATGGGAACAGTCTAGACAGCATCAACTGAGGAAAGGATAATGACAATGTGGCCCCACTACAGAATGGAATATTACTCATCTGTTAAGCAAAATGACATAGAAAATTCTTAGGAAAATGGATGGATCTGGAATCACCATTCTGAGTGTGGTAAAACAGGCCTAGAAAGATAAACATCATTTCATTTCTCTCATTTGTGGATGTTCGCTATCACTGCTAACAGCCCACAAATCACAATCCCAGAGAACATAGACAATAATGAGGACTCTAAGAGAGACTTACATAGATATAATCTACAAGGGTAGTAGAAAAAGACAAGCTCTCCTTAGTAAATTGGGAGCATGGGGACCTCGGGAGAGGGTTGAACAGGAGGGGAGAGGCATGGAGGAGAGCAGAGAAAAATGTAGAACTCAACAAAAATCAATAAAAAAATAATATATATATTCAGTCTATATCATAAAACATATGTGTGTTCAATTTAGAAGATGCACAGAGGTTTTGAAATTACTATGTGGCCATGGGGTGGGACCAGCAAGAGAGGAGAGATAATACGCACTGGTAGAAAGGGCTAAAAGAAAATTTTGGCTCAACAGTGGTGAAAATGAGTAGTGAGGGGCAGATAACATAGAGGAAGGAAAATTGGAGAGGTAAAAAACACTGAGAGATTTTCAACAAATCTTATGGAAATCTGGCACTTCAGACATTTCCTAAAATAATCTATACACATATATAAAAGAGTTAAGATGGAGTTGACCTCCATTAGAACAGCAACATCTTTATTAGACACCTCAGGGTAACAAATAGAAAGCCCAGTCCTAGGACATAGTTTGATTTACTTCCAGTGAGTTCCCTTAACATTGCAGGTCATTGTCAGTGCTCTTATCTATCTTCCAGAACTTGATTCTAAGACCCCATTAGTGAAGATGCCATGTACTTGAGTTAGAGAACATGGAGAATTCAAGTTAATAGTGACCCAGAAGCTTTATTCCCACTGGCTGGCTTCATAATGCTTGAAGGTTCCAGCCACACTATCAGGGGAGAAAAAATTAATTATGAATCACACCTAGCTATGAACTCTGTGAGCTACAATAATGACTGGCCAGATTACCTATATGCTCTATCTATACTGAGTATAATCTCTTTATATCTAAAGAACCTGATTAGTCTAATTATAAATGACAAACTTAGATGACTATAATCTATATAATTCTCAATATCTATCTAACTTAAAGACTAAGACAATAAACGACTATGAAACAAATGAGGACAATGACCTCCAAATATAAACAATGTACAAATATACATTGCAATATGGTAAATATATCTCAATATATATATCAATACAATATATGTCAATACATAAAAATGTTTTAAACAGAGGTAGAAACATGCATGCATACAATAGTCAATATAATTTAACTTTGTATTAATATACAAAAATCGATATCAATATATTTGTCTAAAAACAGTAACTCACAATTATAAATATATGGCCAAAACATCTTGGGAGGGATCTAATGCTTCCTGAATGAATGTAATAATTTCTCAACAAGATGAAACCTGTAACTGAGCAAGAACCTAATGCTAGACAGTTCATAGACCCTATGAGAATTATTGTTACTATTCTGTTAAATGGACATAATATTAAGCTACCTCCTTATGTTATCATTATACCCATAGGATGGATATGGGTATAATGATATAAGATACAGGTATAATGATATAAGGCATCTCTCAACTCTTATCATGGAAGCTTGTGTTTGCAGCAGATGGTCATCAATCCAGAGATCCACAACTAGGCAAGACACAGACTAGGACACGAAAGACTATCCGTCCATAAATGGAATATATTAATTCTACCTCCAAAGGCACAGCAATGGTTTTGGAAGAGAGTATGACAAGACAGAAAGAGCCAGAGTTAGCGGGTGGTGACAGGGAAACAGGGTCTTCTGCACACAGTAGGGCAACTCCACATATTAGCTTACCATGGTTGTGACACCATGTGTGAGACCTGTGAAGCTCACACTGGACAGAAAACCAGCTTAGGAAGGGGAATTGAGAATGATAAGAGTTAAGGAATATGAATTTACAGTCATGAGAAAATGAGATTGTAGTCAGAGGGGGGTAAAATGAGTTTTGTCTTGAATGAGACTAAAATAGCATCTGCAGAGAAAGCCAGACAATGTGCTGTGTGTCTTTAGTTCAGGCTACATTTGTGGAGTCAGGGATCAGAAAAATTCTCTTTCCAGGGTTGTGCTCCGGTCTATTTAGTAAGCTGCTTTCCAAACCTCACATTTCACATACTTTTTAGGACTATCCAGGATTTACTGCCTCTAAACAAAGCGATAATAAAATGATAAAGAGGCAATAGTTTCACTTTCTCTTTCTTCTTCTTGGAAATGCAGGGAATTCTAAAAAGCAACAAAATCCATAAGTTTTGATGATTGGCCAAAACACATTGAGAAGGAAGGGGCAGGAGTCAGAAGAGTGTATAAATCCTGCCCAACTGCCTTGAACTTGCTGCTTTCTGCATAGGAAGCAGAGGTGGGTTCCAAGTGAAAAGACTGGAGCACAGTGGAGCGTGGTTCCTGTAGCTGAACTACAGAGAGCGTATCCACTGGACACAGGACAATCTGGTAAGTGGGCAGTGACATTAAATCTAACTTCTAACCTTCACCATCTCTTTTCTCATAAGGGCTGATAGAAAACAAGCCGTTTAGGAACTTGCAGTGAGAGTGAAGGGCCTCAGTTTGGAAGCTAAGGAGCTTTGGTGGGAGACTGGCAGGACAGGATTGAGGATGGTCTTTGCCAAATACCCAAGCTGAGGTAGACCTAAGGTCAAAGATCTTGTTATGGTTTTGGCAAAAATATATCCAGTTGTTTTAGCTTGTAACTTGTCTTGTGTTTCTTCTCCTTAAAATGACTGTAAAGAAATGGTTCAGGTAATGGATTATCTTTGTAGCGTGCATGCGATTGTTGTACCTCACTCTCATTTTGTGTCCTAGAAAAGAGCCAACATTTAATTCCTTACATCCTGAGGCCGCTGGACTGTGGAGAGGAGGTCTCCCTGCATGGTGCTTCTGCTGCAGCTGGCTGTGGGAATATGTGCCTGAAGAATCTTCTTCACTATGTTGTTTATTTTTAAATTTTAAAGCAGGTGTACTAAGATCTTTCCATCTGTGAGGAACGTGAGCTGTGTCAGGATGTGGTGACAGCTGTCATTTAGTTAGGTGTTCTTTTTTAATGCTTGCTGTGTCACGGCCTTCTCGTTCCCTGTGTTCATATTCAGTGGGAAGACTTCACAGACAACTGTCACACTGGAGTCTGCATCACAGATCCGGGAGCTAGAGGTGAAAGAATGAGAGCAAAAGTTTGAAAAGGCGAGAACAGCTTGTGTGCTTCCAAGGACATTGTCTGTACCTTGTGGGTGTCTGTCACCTTCAACAGTAAATCTGGCTATGCTGTTCATTTGACTAGGCTTAGCTTCTTTTTATCCACACATTCCACGCTTGTATTTACGGTCAGACTGAACGAAGTTTTGCATCTCTGGTTTCCTGCACAGTTGTACTATTTGTCCTGTAGATTGGACAGGGGTTGCCTGTGCAGTGAGCCTGTACATGCTTGTGCAGGCCCAAGGACACAGTATGAGTCTATGGAGATCCTTGTTTTGTATTAGACTGTTTTTGTGCTCCCCAGACTCTTGGTACCCACTGTCTCTGAATGTAGTAAGAATTCAGTTTCCCACTGAGCAGTGAGAACTATGTAACAAGTACAAGGATTCACAATAAAGTCTTAGCAGTTTCCTCATAACCCTCACTCACTGCCTGATGATATATCTGTGTGTTGATGGTGAAGAAGTGAGCAAAACTAAAGCACTCTCTGTTACCTGAGTTCATTGTGTTGTGGGGCTCAGACAGCAGATGAACTCAGACAAATACATATGTGGCTGTGGAGAAACTGAATCATAACGAAAGGATGGCGTATGATGGAGGCAGGTACATATTCACATCCAGCGTGGATATAAAACCTGATTGTATCTAATTGAAGCAGAACCTAGAGAAAGGTGTTTAATAGTTATATGGCTACTGGGCAGGGCACAAAGACATGGAATCAGTGACTAAGTTCAATGTCTTGAAATGAGAAGACAGCCTGAGATAACAGGGTGGCTAAAATTCAGACACCGTTGGCTCCAGAAGTGTAATAATGAAGTTGAGATGTATATTATATGTAGTGTGTGCACCGTAAACCTAATGAATGTTCCCCGACTGAAATGGGAATCCTCGTGGTGCCTCTCATGATTGACTTGACATGGCATGATTTCAGTGACCATAGAATAACTCTGGCAATTTGGTCATCCATGATGTTGCAAGAATGATCACAGGAAATATAGCAATGCCAGTGACATCAAATATGGGATTGAGGAGGTCTTCAGAAGAAAATGTAGGAAAAATGATCAATTGTGAGTATATTTGGAAATAGAACTCAAGTCTGTAAACTGATTTGATATGGATGAGATAGAAAGTGTGAAGGTAGGATTTGATGTTTCCTTAACTGATGGTGAGATCCATTTGTACTGCCTGGTAAGGTATGTGCAGAATAAAGGGTAGAACTATGGGATCTGGGCTAAATACCTAACAATTAAACTCTGGTCCTTAAACCTGTCAGCAAGTGTATTTACTTACTGAGTTACCGGACTTACTCAATTTTATTGAGCTAGGGTCTGAACTAGCACAGGATAGTTTCTAACTCATTATTCATCAAGGATTACCTGGAAGTACTGATCCTCTTTCCTCTGTATTCCGATCACCAGAAATATAGGGATCCAAAAACACATGTATTTGATGAGGTGTTGGGATTGAACCCAAGACCTATTCATTCGAGAAAAGCTGTCTACCAATTGACTAATGTCTCCAGTGCAAAGTTGCATTGCTTTCATAAAATAAAAGGTTTAGAAGAAAATGATGAATCTAAATGATTGCTTGAGAACACTGAAATGTATTGAAGTTATCAATATTTTACAAATGCAAACTTCAAGGGTAATGTAATTTTATAATACTGCAAGTTTATATTCCTCATGGAGAAGAGTTTCATGTCATGAAAAAGACACAAGAAAAGTAAATCTATGCAAATTAAGATTTCAACAAAATCCAGTAGCTGAACTTATTGAAACCTTTCAAAACAAAAATAACACAGATAAAACTGATGTGATCATTAGAGATTTTGCATTGATTAAACACTTATTTCAATTACCATTCATTATTATTTACCTTTGAGTGTGCAAAACTAGATGTATGTTAAGTTTCTATTAATTTGAAAGCAGATACTGAGGAAAGAGAGCACAGATGGAGAAGACATCTTGGATTTCATACATAATACTCCAGTCTGTTTAGATGCAATACAGTTGTTCATGCCTTTATACTTGTTGGTGATGGTGAAAGAATACATGAAGATATTGTATTATTTGCCTTACTCCACTTAAATATTAATTTTTCTCTAGTGAAGGGTTTACTTGAGAGGTAGTAGAAATTTGTACTAGTTTCCTTTCTGATGCTATTATAAGCACTATGAGCCCAAGAATTTTGAAAAGAAAACCTTTTTTTTTTTTTTTTGGCTTACACTCTGTGTTCACAGTCTATCACTAGGGGAAGTCAGGGCAGAAACTCTGCAGGGATAGAAATGGAAAAATTGGGAGCGCATTGTTTGTTTATGGGCTTAATCCCTTAGCTTAATAATGCTTTCTTAAATTACCTAGGTGTCTTACCACTAATACTGGGCTGGGACCTCTCATATCAGTAATCGGTCCAGAAAATACCCAATAGACATGTTCCCAGTCCAATCTCATAAAGGATATTCCTTAAATGAGGCTTTCTCCTCAAAATGGGCTATAGTGTGTATCTTGTAGACCAAAAATAACCAGCACAACATATATGGTATCTAGTCAACATCAGAACATAACTAAGGCTGAAGCACAGTGAAAGAACAGAGTGCTAAGCAAAAAGGCATCTTCAGTCTCCTGCAACTTACTCTCTTCCTTCTTTCAGGGTACATTTTAAACACAGCCATGGGTCAGGTTTCCTCTCCTGCATCTAAGGATGAAGACAATGGAGATTTGGAGTCCAGTTTCACTAACTATTTTAAGAAAATTAAGACAGAAAACAAAATAATTTCTCAGGAATATATCCATTTAATAGAATCTCATCTGGAAAAAGGAAACATTCAGGTGGCAAGCTCTGTAATTAATGATGCATTAAAAAATATTGGTAACACCCCAATAAACATTGCTGTAATAGGAGAGTCTGGAGCAGGGAAGTCCAGCTTCATCAATGCCCTGAGGGGTGTTGGACCTGAAGATGAAGGTGCAGCTGATGTTGGGGTGGTATTGACAACCATAGAGAGAACGCCCTACAAACACCCCCAAAATAAAATGTTAATTTTATGGGACCTGCCTGGCATTAGAACTATGAACTTTCCAATGGAAGATTATCTGGAGAAAGTGAAATTCCAAGAGTATGATTTCTTCATTATTGTCTCTTCCACACGTTTTACAAAACTTGATCTAGACCTTGCCAAAGCAATCAGATTTATGAAAAAGAATTACTACTTCGTGAGAACCAAGGTGGACCTGGACTTAGACAATGAGAAGAAATACAAACCACACACCTTTGACAGAGAAATGACACTGCAGCAGATCAGAAGCACATATGTGAATGCCTTCAGTTGGAATAACATGGATGTACCACAGATTTTCTTGATTTCTAACAGCAATTTATCTGACTATGATTTTCCATGCTTGATGGACACCCTGATAAAGGATCTTCCTGCTCAAAAGCGCCACAATTTTATGCTTTCCTTGGGTAATATTACAAAGGCAGCCTTTAACAAAAAGCACAAGTCTATGCAGCAAACTATCTTGTCGGAAGCCAAGAAGACTTATTGTTTTGCTACCATTCCTTCAATGAGCATCCTCAAGCGTGATGTGGAGGAGCTGAAGGTGAAGTTAAACCATTATCGAGTCCTCTTTGGAGTAGATGATGCATCCCTGCAAGTCATTGCTAAGGATTCCCAAGTGCCTGTTGAACACTTGCAAAAAATCATTAAATCTCCTTATTTGTTAGAAATTAAGGAAAGGGAAACATTAAAAGGAAATCTTTTGAAATATTTGGAGAAATTTACCTCAGACAATGCTACTATAAGACATCCCTACTATAAGAAAACCGATTACTTACAACTTCTTTTCCTTGACACAGTGACTGAAGATGCCAAAGTTGTCCTTAGAGAGACATACTCAAAAACTAGTTCAACATCATATCACCCACAGCTACTGACCATGGATAAGTGTTACCCTTTCCTCAAGTTCTTGGCTGGATTAGTGGCTGTTTTTTTGTTTTGTTTTATCTTAGGTTTTAGGCATGAAGAGGGGAGTAATCTCCAAATAACTTTTTAGATATTCAGATTGTTTTAATGTTACTATATAAGAATACACATAGGTAATTTTTTTAAACTAATGAGTTAATTATACAATAGTTTGTTTATTCAATTACACTTAAGGTTAAGGCTCCAACCCAGGCCTTGTAGATGCTAGGCAAGCATTTTATCATTACATGATGCACCTCACCTCTTGATAGCTTTTAGATTTAAGTAAGACAATAGTCTGACTATTCTGAAATTGTAAACTTAAAGAATTTAATTCCAATATCTGTCAGTCTAACCAAAAATGATAGGGTTAGATTACATATTGTCATAATTCTGATAAATAATGCAAATGAAATAGGTTCTTCAATGTTCAACATAATCTTATATAGCAAGCCAATAGTTACATATTTTTAATTCATTAATAGTAAGTCAGATTTAATTTGAATCCCTTAAGGAATTTGATTTATTTGAAACATTTATTTTATTTAACTTACAGGTGCATGTGAAGGCCAGAGGAGAACTTGCTTAGTCAGTTTTATCTTTCCACCATGAGGGTTCAGAGCATCTTACTTAGTAACTCAGTAACTTGTTGGTCAGGACCTTTACCTGCTGCAGCATCTCACAGCACTAGTCTGAGTGAGCCTGGACAAGGCAGTTAGCACAGTGGAGATTCTCCGGCTCCAAAGAGGATGCTGAACTGACTGTGGACTGCACTGGGCAAGAAGGACTGGGGATACTTTTCTTTCAGACACATGCATCAATGTAGAAGGGATAGAAAGCAGCCCCACAATGGGAGACAGACATTAGGTCTGCAGCCCCTTAGTAGTTTTAATTTTCATATCTCTGACAGCCAATGATGTTTCACACTTTTTCAAATGTTAATTAGTAATTCTTATTTTATTTTTGAGAATTGTATTCAGTTCCATGGCCCATTTTTTATTGGGTTGTTTGTTTACATAATGTTTACTTTAAAATTCTGTATACATTCTAGCTAATTCTCTATCAGATTTATAGCTGGCAAAGGTCTTCTCTCCGATTCTCTGGGGTGCTTTTTCTTTGTCTGACAATTTTTTTATACAAAATATTTTTGTTTCATGAGTTCCCAATTATTCATTATTGCCCTTATTTGCTGAGCTACAAGAATCTGATCCAGAAAGTCCTTGCCTATGCCTCTGTCTTATTTGTTGTAAACTAATTGTTGGGGACTCTATGTTTTCAACTATAAATATGCAATGTCTGGTCTCACGTTGAGGTCCTTGGTCTATTTGGGGTAGATTTTTGTGCAGGGTGAGAGACAAGAATCTAATTTTGTTGTCCTACATGTAGCTGTCCAGTTTCCCAGCACTGTTTGTTGAAGATACTCCTTTCTCCAATTGATTTTTCTCAGGTGATTTTGTTGAAAATCAGATGTGATGGGGGAAGGTAATTGGTTAATTATAATAAACCAACTGCTTGGCCTCATAGCTTAGAACATAGGTGGGTGGAATAAACAGAATAGGATGCTGGGCGGAAGAGGAAGTGAGGTTAGACTCTGCTCTGCTTCCAGAGAGACCCGACAGCTCTGCTGGAGCAGAGACGCCATGCTCAGCTCTCCCAGGCAGATGCACGCAATGAAGCTCCTCCGAGTAGGCTAGAATCTTCCCGGTAAGCGCACCTTGGGGTGCTTACACACATCATTAGAAATGGGCTAGTCCAGGTGCGAGAATTAGCCTATAAGGGCTAGAGTTCATGGGCCAAGCAGTTCTTTAAATGAATACAGCTTGTGTGTTGTTATTTCAGGCATAAGCTAGCCAAGCGGCCGGGGTTTTGGGGACGCAGCCCTGCCGCCGCTCTTATTTAAACACAGATGGTTGTAGATTATGGCCTTGTAGCTGGGACCTCTACTCTATAGCATAGATCTGAGTCTGTTTTTGTGCCAGTATCATGCTGTCTTTATTTCTATGGCTCTGTAGGGTAACTTGAAAACAGGCATGGCATAACCTCCAACAATACACTTTTTACTTGGGATTTCTTTGACTGTCAGGGTGTCTTTACTTCCATATAAATTTTACAATGTTTTTCTATTTCTGTGAAGAAAGGCATGAGAGTTTTCATTGGGATTTTATTGACTCTGTAGGTTTCTTTACAATAAAACAGCCATTTTCACAATATTGCTTCTTCTAATCCACGAGCATGGGGAATCTTTCCATCTCTCTGTGTCTCTTTAGCGTATTTCTTAGATGTTTCAGTTTCAATGTAAAGTCTTCCAGGGCCTTGGTTAGCTGTATTCCAAGGCATTTTTTTTTCTTTTCTTTTTTGGTAAAGCTATTTTGAATGGGATTGCTTCCCCAATTTCTATTTCAGATTGTTTGTCATATGTATATAGGAAGGCTACTTGTTTTTGTGTATTAACCTTGTATCCTGCCACTTTGCCTGCTTTGGGGATCCTTTTCCTCATACTGTGTTGCTTCATCCAACCTTAATACAATTGCCCTTAGGACAGACTTTTCCTGAAAAAGAAAAAGGATACTTATTCTACACTCTCTCCTGGGTATAAGAGTTTATGTGGGATGAAACGTGTTACCCCTATTTTAGTCAAGAAATCTTTACAATTGGTTAATAGAATCACAAGGACTCGTCCTGAAAATTGCAATGATTCCTTACATTTATTAGATCCCACTATAGTTGTTGCCACTATGGCCTTTTTTTTTAAACCTATCCTAGGACTTGTTGGATTACAGCAAGAGGTTCCTAAAATAGCCTGTCTAATTTCAAAAGCTGCTAATATTGCAGCAGTAATATTTGCCAACTTTAATCAAGAAATGAGATTGAGGACAACTGTTCTACAAAATAGAGATACTATAGACTCTCTGTTACTTAAACTTAATCTTGGTTGTCAACAATTTACTGGAGTGTGCTATTTAATATCTCTGATATTTTTCTCGTACTATTGACAAACAAATTGATCATTATGTAAGGAAATAGACAAAATCTCCGAGACAAATTTTGACTGGCCACTTTGACTAAGATGCCCCCCCCCCCTACTTCAACAGCCCACTAATGTTCCATTTACTGGTCATTGTAATTAGGACCTGTACTCTGCAATGCGTGACTTGCTCAGTCACGTGCCAGACAAACAACTCTAGCACCATTGCTACTTAAGGACATTTTTTAAGACAGTCTCCTCTCAAGGAGTTGACAGAGATACATAAATCCAGGGCCGAATTAGGAACCTGCCTGGCTCCATTTGGAAGGCAGGAGCCATTACACTGTACTGTTATTATGAGTTTCTATCTCTGATTCCTGAAACTGACCCCGCCCCAACCCATGACCTTGATGTGTTTTCCTCCCTGCTTACCCTAATCCTCCCTAATCATGTGACAACAACATGGTGTAGGCCTGGTTTTATTGCTGCTGTTTTTTTGTTTTCATAAGATTTTTCTGTAACTCTTACTGCTCCATTGATTTCTTTGCAAGTACTCCTGATTTTACCCCTTAAGAGGGCCTTAAGAAATGAACTCAGAGTTGCTCTATTTAACTGGACCAGGGGGTAGTCTCTGGCCAGCTCTCAGGTGCACTGCAATAAAAATCAAACTTGCTTCAAATTTGGCTCAAAATTGTGAAAGTTGTCTTATTCTCACACAGTGGGATTAACAGAGGGGGACATCACTTGGTCTGTCCCAAATGGGAGAAATTCTTGTATTGAAGTCACACACACACACACACACACACACACACACACAAATGCAAAGAAACTATATTAAAAACTGTAAAGAAATGCATCAACTCATAATAGTAAACACATCAAAATAATTTCGAATCTCTAACCAGCAACCCTAAGTGACAGAGAAATTTGGGGCAGTGAATCTCAAGCCCTAAATGTAAGTCATTGCAGTTAATATTACTATATCCAAAAGCTATCTTTAAAAATTGACAGAAAAATAAGAAAGTTTTAAGACAAGCACAAATTCTGACAGTTATGACTAGAAATCTACTACTCTAGAACATACCTAAGTGAATACTGTATGCAGAAGAAGAAAAGGACAGTCTCAGTCCGTGACATCACAGGGAAGAAAGAACCCATGAGAGAATAGTGAACAGGGGAGGAATCAGAAAGACTGCATCTTGTCCAGCACAGTGAACCTGCAGATATTGGGGGGTGGGCAAGGACATCTAATCAACTAAAAAAATAGCCAAGATTACAGAATTTAGCAAGCCTCTCTCAATGGTTATCTTCATTATAAATAATATCAAATGTAAAAGAATGAAGAAGAGCTGACTGGATTAAAAACAAACATAAAACTTTAAACATTTAAGTTCCGTGTTCTCTCAACTAATATGAGATATGAATATTCAAACTGTCTCACCCACTGAGCATAACCAAATCCCTGAATAGAATGCAGAGAGCATCTCACTGAGGCTCTGAAAGAGGGAACGGTGGAGTGTCCATCCCTAAGTAGAACATCTCTACCATATCCCCTGGTCTTAGGGTTTCTCTTGCTGTGAAGAGACACCATGACCATGGCAACTCTTGTAAAGGAAAACATTTAATTGGGGTGGCTTATAGTTTCAGAGGCTTAGTCCATTATCATCATGGTGGGACATAGTGGTGTGCAGGCAGACATGGTGCTGGAGAAGGAGTTGAGAGTGATCTACAGACAACAAGAAGCTGTCTGTGTTGCTCCGTGTAGCTTGATCATAGGAAATCTCAAAGCTTGCACCCCAGTCCAGTAACAACTTCCTCTAACAAGGCCACAGCTCCTGATAATGCCACTCCATATGGGGACCAATTACATTCAAACCCCCATATACTTCTAGTCATATGGCTCAGGGAGCACCAGAGAAGAGGCAGAAAAAAATGTAAGAGCAAGAGATTAGGGTAGCAATAAAATAATATCTTCTGAATATAACAAGGAGGTGGTAGTAATGAATTCACAGAAGTGGTGGTTGTTGGTACAAATCCACACAAAATCAAGTCTTCAACACTCCGGCATGGAGAGGGAAAGGGATCATGGAGTCCTACCCATAGATGAGGCAGTTGATGATGCTGAAGGAAAGTTTTTTTTTTTCAATGGGATGGCCCATGGTGATTGCTCATGTGCCAATGAATGATATCTTCACCCATGGGCATATGGGAAGCACTACTGTGATGTAGTTGATTAATCGTCTTACCAACATGATTGCCCAGAGGTGAGCTGAAGGGGATGATTAAGGAAGATGCCAAATTTGGAAGTGAAAAGCCTTAAGAACCTAATCCTATACAAGAATTGTAGGCTACTGAGGAAAGCTGCTATCAGGAGATGTTGTCTTCTCGTTGTCCAGTGACAATGATTAGCCCTGAAAACATACATACATGTAACATTACACAGATTGAACAGGTTACGTTTATGAATATAACTGCATATGTGTACATATATGTTTGGAAAAACAGTAAAAGAAAAGGCCATGACTTTGAGGGAGAGTGGGGAGTGGCATATGGGAGGGAGCGGAGGGAGGAAAGGAAAGAGAGAAATGTAGTAATTAAATTATAACTCGCCACCCCCTAAAACAGCAAGACCTGTCCTCAGATGCTCATACACATACAAAGATGCATACTTTTAAAATAATAAACTAAATCTTCTTTTAAAAGTCTACAGAGATGGCTCAACAATTAAGGGCACATTCTCCTCTCATGGAAGGCCTGAGATCACAGACTGCGGGGCAGCCCCCAGCAGCATAGGACTCAAAGCAAAGCCACAGAGTCAGCACATTCTAAGACTTTTATCTGAGGGGGCTAGGGAAAAAGATACTCTCTCTCGATGGATTCCTTCTTTATTCTCTGTTCTGTATTCTTTGTACTGTATAGTTTTTTTTTACAGCTTATAAACCCCAACCAAGTTTTTCCAATCACTTTAGGATTTACACCACTGTTGCATTCTCTTTTTCAAGTGAATGATTACAATGAATACAAAACAAAGTTAAAAACATGTTTTCTATATGCCTTATATAGTTCAACATTTTACATATTGCAGGTGGATAACAAATCATCCCAGGAACCCACAAACAGTCTTACCCAAGCAACTATAGATTAACCATGTAGATGAGCAAGATATTCATCTCAGTCAGATCTTTTACTGACAAGATGTATAGTTACAAAAAAAGGGACCAATTACTTTATTGCTTTTCTTGCATGTTGATCTCATAAGGAATCGCAAGCCCAAACTTTTATATATGAAAAAGAATGAGTTAGCTCTATTTGAATTCTTTAAGGTACAGACCTACTCATCAAGAGTTTTTGTTTTATATCAGAAGACTGTGGACAGAAATGGGTATAAAGAATTAATCATCACTTTTGGTCATCAACTAATCCTAGCAAGAAAAACTTGTCAGCTAATAATCAGACTGCTTTGTTCTTGTTCCCTGAAAGAGTTCCTCACTCAACTCTGTGCCTTCCTAAAATTTTAGTTATCTTTCTGGGTTTTTCACCTCAAAACTACTTAACAGAAACATCTTAGTCTAACTTTAAGTTATTTTCAAAGCCTTGTTTCAGCTGTGCAAACAGAAACCTGAGAACACATCTCCCAACATTAAGATTAAAAGAATTTAAACTAGTCGTCGACTGGGACTTAATTGATTTTCTTAATCATTAACCTAAATCACAGTTTATATGGCTCCTCAATAGAAATTCATGTGTTCCTAGCTGTGTAACACTTCCTTGTTTTATTTTTAATCATCAAAACTCTATTTAATCTGACAGTATTATTATCAATTAGACAGTTCAGCTTAGGAAGAAATCATCTTCATAAAAACCCACAAGTAAAATACCCAGAAGAGCAGAATGTTTTCATGAGATAAACACACTGCATTATAGCCAGTGGAGATCTACCCAAACCCATCCACACCATATCAGATATCAGAGAAGACAGCACCACAATTCTGTAAAGGCACAGCAGAAGCAAAAGACATTCTGGGGTCTGTGGTCTCAGGGCCTATCTTTCAGATAGATTCACTAATCAGTCAGTTACCTCCTAATATGCTGACACTTTGAACTTCACTTGTCACCTGCTACTCCACTGATATGAGCAGCAGCAGCCTGAGTTCAGGACTCAGCACCCACACTGGGAAACTACCCAAAGCCCCAGAGCTGCAGAGGTTTCCAAAGTCTTTGATCTTACCAGGCATTACAATTACTTGTGTATTGATACAAAGAGATGCACAAGCACGTGTGCACATGCAATCCCCCCAGATACATACAGATGCACATACAGAGAGAGATACATACACACACAAGCACACACACACACACACACAGTGCATAAAGCAATTGCCATGCAGATATGAGAACCAGAGCTCAATCTTCAGAATGTACACAAATATTGAGTGGATGTGGCAGCCTCCTTATAATCCTACACTCAAAATCCAGAGAATGTGGAACCAAGGAGCAAGCTCACTAGCTAGATTGTATAGACATCCAAGTAGTGGGTAGGATTGAGAGACCTTCCTTGATGAAAAAGGTAGAAATTAATTGTGGTAGGAGAGCAACATAAGTCTGACATGCCAACACACATGGGAACACGCATAGCACACATACAGACACATTTTAAATATAAAAGAGAGTCTCCAAAGGTAAATAAAAAACATGTCTTAAAAAGTAGAGAACATTAAAAGGGTCATGATTCTTTTCTCAACATTATATAACCAGTAAGTATTCTTGGTGGGGAGATTACAGAGCAGCTGAGCTGTCAATCCTGCAGGGGGCTCCGTGGCTGCAGTTGTGGTGAATCATTGCTCTGCTGAGGGAGGCTGATTCAGTGATGCAGCTGCCATTGAGTGATCAGTGCTCCTGTAAGTTACACTCACCCTAATAAACCCACTCATTCATGTAGCTAGACCCGGAAGGTTTGTTTTCCTTGGTCTACCATAGGTGCCTATCTGGGGTCATTTGTTTGTGTTTCCCTGGGCAGATTTTACAACACAATTGCTGCATTGAAAAGGAACCAGAAGAATCAAAGGTGAGTTAAGGAGGTGTGGTTGTCTTGTCTTCACAATGGGTGCTGACAATTGGAAGTGAGGCTGTCCATGTAATTGGCCCCCTCAATCCCATATTCAGATATATGTGAATACAAACTAGATATATGTGAATAAAAAAGGGTAGATCTTGGTGTGTTGCTGGGACAAAGAATCCTGTCCATTTTCTATAGTGTTGTGTACATGCATCCCAACTAGGGGTGGGTAATGTCCTAGCTTGGTAGGTGCAGTGTTAATATTCACATGCAAAATGCATGCAGGTGAAGGTCCTAGGTTTCCCAGTGCATTGTCAGAAGAGTGTATGTAAATTCCAAGCCAAGTGAAGTCCCAGGATGTTAAGTCATTCTCATGTATGTGACTGCCTGAATGGGAAGACAGGGGACAATAAAAGTTCCAATAATACCCTAATAAACTCACTGGGTCATTATAGCAGACCTGGGTGGAATCACTTCTTTAGTTTGTCATCAGTGCACTAAATAGACATTACTTCATCTCTTCAGGAAAAGTCAGACAGGGGTGGGGATGTTTGGGCATCAATAGCCATTGTCACAATATTCAATTCAGTGTCACAGGCCCCAAGAAGGAATTTGTACATTGTTTTAGTTTGTTTCTGTACTGATGTAATTAAACACTAACCAAATCAGCTTGAGGGAGCAAAGGATTCAATTGGCTGCCAGGTTACAGTCTACCATCGAGGGAACTTAGAGTTCTGCCAAGGCAGGAACTGAAGTAGACTGTGAAGGAACACTGCTTCCTGCCTTGCTCTCCAGGGCTTGCTCACCCTGCTTTCTCACACATCCCAGGACCACTTTCCTAGGAATTAGGTCTCACCATAGTGGGCTGGGTCCTCCTACATCACTTATCAATCAAGAAAATGTCCCAGAGACATTCCCATAAGCTGATCTGATGGACAGAATTCTTCAGTTGAGAGTCCCTCTTCCAGCTGAGCCAATGTGGCTCAAGCCTCTAATCATAGTAGATTAGGGAGGATGAATCCTCCTCCCCAGGTATGTCTAGGTTTGTATCAAGTTGATAAAAGCTAACCAATATATCAAGCAAAGGTAAACTTCCTCACAATGATGTCTTAACTAAGGACAAAGAAACCTTTCCTCTTGTGTAGTTTCCTCTAAGAGTCCATATAAGATCATCTTATGAGTAACATGAATGGCCATGAAGCCTGGAAGTGATGAAATGTCTAGTCAATGTGTGGTGTAGTCTCGTGTTTGTGACACCAATGTAGCCTCCCAGACAAAGACTCCATCATATCAATCAGATTATTCAAGTTCCCTTTATATCTACCAAATTGACATCTTTCCTTTTTCAACCATTCTTCTAGTATTGAAAAACTGGAAATGATTTGTGCCTCATGTGTTTTGTTCCTCTTGTTGTTGTTGATGATGATGATGTTTGGTTGGTTGGTTCATTTTTTATTTGTTTGTTGGTTTTCTCATAGTAAAGAAAATAGTACATTTCAAGCAAAAAAAAAAAGGAAAACAAAATTCTTAGAAGTCTATCATGTGGGTGGGGTAAATAAAACTTTATGTGCGATATATTGAACTTTTGAAGATTTGGCTCAAATCAGTGATTACTGTTTCACCTCACCAGCTTTTCTAAAGGGTCCAGGTATGATGTCATCCACAGGAAACCACAGCCACATGTGTTTAAAACTGTAGTGGAGTGATGATCCTGTGCTTAGGGTCTGTGGCAACTAGGTTTGCATTCATTCTTAAACCTCAGGATAGTACAGATCACAAATACACACAAACACACACCCACATGCGTATACACCAGTTGGTGGAATCAGACGATATTTCTAGTTGCTCATTTCCAGGAGAAAAGATGTGGTAATAACTTTGTCTGTATGGAACAGAGCACAGCACTGACATGTCTCTAACAGAAAAGGGATGCTCCAGAGACTCACACTTGGTAGAACAGGACTCTATTACAGCATGAATCATAGTTGCCAAGAAGATAGCATTTGAGACCCCCCAGTGATGAGGCTTGCTGTAGTAGTGACTCTGAACCCTGGATATAAGGACATGGTAGTGACTAGGCTCTGTAAAGCCAGATGATAAGATACAATAAAATAAGCTGAAAATGACAAGTCATCGGAGGTCTTTGGGCAGTGATTACATGGGGTGATAGTCAATTTAGATGCCATTAGTTTTTAAGAAGAGGACGGCAAGTGTTCTTCGCATATGACTGGTCTTTGAACAAATCCTCAGTCATGTAAGACTGTTGATAACTGCTCTCCCTCAGGAGCCTGCATAGCACCCTCCAATACTGTGAAAACTATCCAGATGTCAGGAAGCTCTGGCTAGTACCATCAGTTCTCAATGTCTTGTGACTAAGTGTACGGTGTCTTCAGTGATAGAATCCTACCATCGAGTTCTGGTGAATCAAGAACAAGCAATAGATTGCATTCCTTGACAGTCTCTGGGATCTCCCTCCCTGATCAACAACTCAAGGGGAGGTATCCCACACTTGGCCCTGAGCTTCTTTGATGAGCTATGTCTTCTTGAATGAGCATCACCCTCTCACTTAAACCCCTTAAGCACACATAAAAAAGTAGGATTCAGTATAGTGTTCTCAGATACCCTCAGTTATTGATTCTTTCCCCAAATCCCTTCTCCTCGGCCCTGCCCTCTCATGCTCCTGCCTACTTAAATCATCTCCATTATCACCACCCTCTTTATACCATTTGTGTTCTGCCAACCCCTTTGGCATTATTAGTCTCGGTTCTCTTTCAGAACAAACCAATGGAATGAATATATGTATATTATACATACATAGTATGCAATAATTTATTAAGGCATCTTACATTGTAATAGTATCAACACATGAATCACAGTTAAGAGGTTTAGAACTTGCTGCTGGTTCGATATTTGATGGGGCATGCCTCACCAGTTCAGGTAGACCCACAATGGCTGTCTTTCACTAGGCAGGCCAACAACCCCATAGTATTTTGGACCACAAGACTGGGTAACTCCAAGGTCCCAATCTGGCACTGAAATTCTGGAAGCTTCCTTGAAAGCCACTGATGCAGAGTCCAATATGGAAGCCTAGAAACGATTGTTCTAATATCAGTGAAGAAATTGTGGCTGAGAAATTCAGACCCATGTCCCACCTTATCTGAAGGTCAGACAGTTTGGGGAATAACAATGCTTAATCCCACATTCTAGCACAGGAGGTGGCCACCTGGCCCCTTTTTGAAGTGAAGTAAATTCAGTGCCATCCTGACAGTTGGTCAGGATATGCTAATGTACCTCTGCTCCTACCTGGGGAGGAGGTGCTTTCTGTCTATGTAATCAAGTGTTGACCAAGTGTAGCTGACTTGAGTCATCCTTCTACCTAGGCAACAGGATGCTGATGAAGGGAAGTCTCACGCTTAATGTTAATTAAACCTCACCAACAGAACACAAGAGAGGGAAGAAAGAATCTAAGACAATGTACAGACTACTTGTTAACCTTGAGGAGAGCTTCATGAAACTTTTATGTTTCTATACTTTCTAAGACTTGTGATTTTTATTTACTTCCTAAATATTATTTTATATTTAAAATGTGTCCCTGTGTGGGGTGTACATGTTTACGTGTGTGTGGACATGTCAGGCTTATGTTGGGTCTCCTGCTCAGTTACTTTCTACCTTTTTCACCAAGGCAGGTTCTCGCAAATGAATCCTGAGCTTGTAGATCAACACAGTCCAGCAAGTCAACCTGCTCCATGGTTGCACTGTTTCTGCCTTCTGAGTGTGGAAGTACAAGGTGGCTGCCACATCACTGAACATTTATATGGGTTCTGGCAATTGAGCTCTGGTCCTCATACATGCATGACAAGTCCTCCATTAGAATGTTTGATTAGCTGATTAGTAGGAATTAGCTACAATGTACTTATTCATATCTTTTGTGTGTGTTTGTGCATTTTGGGTGTTGTATATGTCCATTCGTAGATGTGTGCATGTGTGTGCGTGTGTATTCAAGTGTGCAGGCGAATGTACCAGACTTTATTTTGGGCCACTAATTAGCTCCCAATCCATGACACAGAATTATTAGCTTGAATGCTGATCCTAACTTTGACTTTTTTTTGCTTAGCATACAACTTCTTTTTTGTTCTTTTTTTTCTCTCAGTTTTCTTAGGCCCTACATAAAAGTCCTGGCCCCATGTTGGAATGAGAAAATGTACCATGGTTTTTACACAAAGTAATATTCTGCAGCATAAAAATTGTAACACATCTTTGCACACTTAAAAGAATATTTCACAACAGGTGTAATTGAAAGACAGAGAGGCAGGCAGAGAGGGGAAGAGGGACTTGGGTTGTCAGACTGTGACAAAGTAAGAAGCATGGTCCATATCTTTAGGTGTCTCCATGGTGATAGTGGTTTGGCTAAAGAAAATATGTCAGAAGGGGGAATTCATCTAATGACTTCTTGATAGTAATTGTTTGTTCTTGTCATGGTCAGTAGCTGTGGTGAGTTGAGTTTAAACTGCTTTCTTAAATTTGTCTAAGGAGAACTTTGGCGTCTTCAGTCACTGTGTTAAGGAACAGAAATTGCAAGTAAAAGGTTTTCCTAAAGTAAACACCTGAAGCTAGGAGCCCACCATTACCTAAGGCAAGTTTCTCCAAATATCTCAAAAGCATTTCTCTGAATGTTTCTTCTTTCTTAGTTTCTAACAAATAAGGAGATTTAATGATTTTTTTCAGTTGTTCAACAGGCACTTGGGAATCCTTAGCCATGACTTGCAGGGATGCATCGTCCACTCCAAAGAGGACTCGGTAGTGGTTTAATTTCTCCTTCAGTTTCTCCACATGATCCATGAGGATGTCCACTGTAGGAACAGTAGCCAAAATTCCAGCCTGGCAGGCTTCCAACCAGACAGTCTGCTGCAGAGACTTGTGCTTTCTGTCAATGGCTGGTTCTGTAATATTAGCCAAGGAAAGAATAAAATTGTGGCGCTTTTGAGCAGGAAGATCCTTTATCATTGTGTCCATCAGGACTGGAAAATCATAGTCAGATAAATGTCTGTTAGAAATTAAGAAAATCTGTGACACATCCATGTTATTCTGACAGAAGGTGTTCACACACATGCTTCTGATCTGCTGCAAGGTCTTTGCTCTGTCAAAGGTGCGTGATTTACATTTCTTCTCATTGTCTAAATCAGTGTCCACCTTGGTTCTCACAAAGTAATAATTCTTTTTCATCAATCTGATTGTTTTGGCAAGGTCTAGTTCAAGTTTTGTAAAATGTGTGGCACAAAGAATAATGAAGAAGTCATACTCTTGGAATTTCATTTTCTCCAGATAATCTTTTGGTAGAAAGTTCAGAGTTCCAATGCCAGGCAGGTCCCATAAAGTCAAAGTTTGAATTTTGGGGTGCTTGTATGGAGTTCTCCTCATAGTTGTTGGTACCACCCCAACTTCAGCTACATCTTCTTCTTCAGGTCCAACCCCCCTCAGGGCATTGATGAAGCTGGACTTCCCTGCTCCAAACTCTCCAGTGACAGCAATGTTTATTGGGGCATTATCAATATTTTTTAATGCATCCCTGATTACAGAGTTTGCCCCCTGAATGTTTCCTTTTGCCAGGTGTAACTCAATTGAATCGATGGTTTCCTGGGGAATGATTTTGCTTTCTTTCTTGGTTTTCTTAAAATATGCTGTAAAGCTGGACTCTAAATCTCTATGGTCTTCATTCTTAGATGTATCAGAGAATAACTGATCCATGACTCTTGATAAAAGGGCCCTGAAAGAAGGAACGGAGAGTAAGTTGCAAGAGATTCAAGATGCCTTTATGCTTAACATTGAGTTCTTTATGTTGCAATCTCGGATGTGTTCTGATGTTGACCGTATATATTATGCTGATTCTTTTCTTTTTTCCCCCACAGGCCAAAGCAGATTCTTTATTCATTAACCAATAAAAGCAACACATATAAAGAGGACTTCCCACACCTTCCCCCTTTCTGTTTAAATAAAAAGGAAGATTTTAACTTTAACATAGTAAAATTACATACAGCAAGACAAGTATCAAGCAAGAAATACACTTACAATATTTATATCTACTTGTTTATCATATTCTTCAACTCCATCAAAGATGCCAGAAGGATATACTATTACCTAAATAAACAGGAAGTGCATTGTAAGCAGCTTCCAAATCTATCAAGATAAAAGAGACTTCTTGCTGCCTGGACAATTACTCAAAGTTTTTCTGTATTGTTGGGGCATCCATCTTCAGCCTACAAGCCCATAATATCCAGAAGACTTTTCAATGAAGCAGGAAATTTCAAAGACAGTTCCACCTATAATGGCAGTTTGTCAGTCACTTTCTTTTGTGTCTTGCAGAATGTCTTGCAGACTCTTTCATGAAGCAGGAACCCGAAGGACCATCTCACCTTTAGGCAAGTTCATTTGCTGATTATTTTCAATCAGCAAGATATAAGATGCAGTCCTTTTGGAGGAGAAAAATCTCATTTGAGGAAGTGCCTCCATCAGATTGGCCCAGGAGCATACTTATTTTCTTCATTGAATATTGATGTGGGAGCTTCCAGCCCACTCTTGATGGTACCACCCCTGGACTGGGTAATTTAAGAAAGCATTATTAAACTATGGGGAGCAAGATAGTAAACAATATTCTCCTTGAAGCATGATTAATTAAAAACTCAGAGAAAGAAATTGGGGTTCAACCTTGTAACATGAGGGCCTGCTTATTGGGGTTTCTGTCCTGCCCAGTTCCTGCAGCCATTATGCCCCAAAGAAAATCACACAGAGAGTCTACATTAGATATAAACTGATTGGCCCATTAGCTCAGGCTTCGTATTAGCTCTTATAACTTATATTAGCCCATTAATCTAGTATATGTTAGCCACATGGCTCAGTACCATTTTCAGTGAGGCAGATCACATCCTGCTTCTGTGGTGTCTGGACAGGACTGTGGAAGAATTTGGGCTTCCTCCTTCCCAGAAATTGTTCTCCTTATCCAACCTCTACTTCCTGTCAGGTTGTCCCACCTATACTTCCTGCCTGGCTACTGGCCAATCAGTGTTTATTTAAAACATAATTGACAGAATACAGAATTGTCTTGCACCACAACCTGAAGGCCATAAGGACAAACCAGGCATCCATTTGGTTCTTATGTCTACCTTAGTCTGAAATGGTGATCCTGCTTCCAAGAATCTCAGAAAGAGATTATGTCTGAGAGCTGTCTCTTCCCATTTTATAATCCTCTCTAGGACTGGGATTAAAGGCACACACCACTGGGATTAAAGACGTGTACCACCTGGTTTCTATGGCATCTAGTGTGGCTACTGGGATTTAAGGTGTATGTTACCTCTGCCTGGTCTGTAAGGCTGATCAATGAGGCTGTTTTACTCTCTGATCTTCAGGGAAGCTTTATTTATTAAAAAACAAATAAAATGTCACATCATCTCCTATCGATACTGCCTCTACTCCTGCAGAGTTTCTGCCCAGACTTTCCCCCATGATTGACTGTGAACAGAGTGTGTAAGCCTGAAAAACCCTTTTCTTTAGAAATTCTTTTGGTCATAGTGTTTATATTATAATCAGAAAGGAAGCTAAAACAAATTTTACTAACTCTCGGTTAAACCCTTCATTAAATAAAAAATAATACTTAAGTAAATAAAAATAATATAAAATGTACAGGTATCCTTTTGCCAGCATCATCAAGTCATCAAGTATAAAATCATGAGTAACTGTGTTGCATCTAATTAGAACTGGAATATATTTTTTTGAAATCTGAGATGTCTTTACCATCTGTGCACACTTCCCTCAGTGTTTGCTTTCAAATGAATAGAAATTTAACATACATCTAATTTTGCACACTGAAAAGTAAATAACAATAAATGGCAATTGACCTCAGTGTTTAATCAATGCCAAATCTCTCTAATGATCACACAATCTCGTTTTGCCTGTGTTATTTTGTTTTTAAAATATTTCTGCAAGTTCAGCTATTGCGTTTTGCTGAAATAATTCTAATTTTGCCTAGATTTACTCTCCTTCTATCATTTTCCTGACATGGAACTCATCTCCATGAAGAATATAAACTTAAAATAATACAAACCTTCTTCTACCTTAAACTCTGCATTGAAATGAATTTATTTAATGCAATATTTTTGTGTCCTCAAGTCATCATTTAGATTCACTATTTTCTTTTAAACCTTTTATTTTATGAAAGCAGTCTAACTGAGCACTGGAGATGTAGTTCAATTGGTAGAGAGTTTTCCCAGCACGAATAAGGCCTTGAGTTCAATCCCCAGCACCTCATGAAACGTAGGTGCTTGTGGATCCCTGTAATTCTGGAACTCAGGGAGTAGAGTAAGAGGGTCATCTTTGGTAGTGAGATTAACCTGGGCCCAAGTTCATTACAAGGCTCAACAGGTAAATACACTTGCTGCCAGGTCTAAGGACCTGAGTATAATTGTTGGGCATTTAGCTAGCTCAGATTTCCTATTTCTACCCTTTATTTTCCACAAACCTGCCTACAAGACCTCCCATGACAGCACAATGGACCTCACAATCAGTTATGGAAACAGCAAATGCTCCATTGTCATCCTGGAGCCTCCTCTTTCTGTGTCACCCAGATCAAATTAGTTCACAGGCTTAGGCTCTATTTCCTAATCCACTTACAATTGATCATTCCTCCTCCTTTACCCTCTGCAAGACCTCCTCGATTCCAGCTTTGATTATGTCATCGATATTGCTACATTTCCTGGGATTGTTTCTGCAATAACATGGATGATCAATCAGCCAGAGTTATCCTAGTGACACTGACGTCATACCATGTCAAGGCAATTCTGACAGGCACCACAAGGATTTCCGTTTCCATCAGGGAACATTCATTGGGTACACAGTGCACATGCTCCATACATTATACCTTTGAATACTTTTTGCATTTCTGGAGCCTCTGGTGTCTGGATTCCAGCCCCTTGGTATCTTGGGCTGTCTTCTCATCTCATCACTTTGAACCTCGCGACTGCTTCTGTGTCTTTTCTTCTCTCTCAGTAACCACATGGCTATTAATTACCTTTCCCTAGGTCCTGCTTCAAGTAGGCAGGATTCAGGATTTATATTCACATTGGGATGTACAAATATGCCTTCCTCTTATCATTTGCCATCCTTTCATTATGTTTCAGTTTCCCCACTGCTGCATAGTGTGTATTTGTTTTTCATTTGCTGTTACCCTCCCAAAATATAATGAACCTCATGCATCATAAAGTGCTTTTGTCTTGTTCACTTCTTTACCATCAACATGCAGATATATCACCAGGCTATTAAAGGGGGCTGTGAGGAAAACACTTGGACTTTACTGTGAACACTTGTGCCTGTTCTGTAGTTCTAACTGCTCAGTGGGAACCTGAAGTCTTAGTAGATTCATAGACAGTGGGTGCCAACAGTCTGGGGAGAACATAAAACAGTGTAATACAAAACAGAGGTGTTCTTAGAATCTTGCTGTGTATGAGCACAAGTGCAAACAGACTCAGAACACATACAGCCCCTCTCCAATCTACAAGACAAATGGGTACAGCTGTGCAAGAAACCAGAGCTGCAGAACTTTGTTCAGTCTGACTGCAGGCACAGGATGGGAAGAGGTGGTAAAAAGACTGTCCTGAAAGGGAAGCTAAACAAGATTAGATAAACTACATAGCCTCATTTACTGTTGAATGTGACAGTCACCCACAGGACACAGACAGCATGTCCCTGAAACACACGAGTTGTTCTCACCTTTTCAGTTTTTCTCTCTCATTCTTTTAGTTCTAGCTCCAGGATCTGTGATACAGACTCCAGTTTGACAGTTGTCTGCAAGGTCTTTCCACCGAGTATGAACACAGGGAACGAGAAGGCTGTGACAGAGCAAGCATTACAATATGATGCCTGTCTATGTTCTCACTCCTTCCACTCTTCAACTGGATCTTGGGAGCTCAGTCCAGTGATCTGATGTGGGTCATTGCCTCTGTTCCCATCTGTTGTTGGACGAAGTTTCTATGGTGATATTTAAGATAATCATCAGTCTGACTACTGGGTTAAGGCCAGTTCAGACACCCTCTCCTCTATTGCTTATGGTCTTAGCTGGGGTCATCCCTGTGGGTTCTTGGGCATTTTTTTAGAGCCAGATTTCTTGCTAACTCCGTAATGACTCCCTCAATCAAGATATCTCTTTCCTTGCTCTTATATCTGTCCTTCCTCCATCTCGACTATCCCATTCTCTCAAGTTCTCCCCAACCCCCTTTCTTTCTACCCATGCCTCCTTGTTCCCAAATTTTTGTCTGTTTCCTATTTCCAGGTGGATATATATATATATATATATATATATATATATATGTAATTTGGTTCACCTTATTACTTAGTTTCTCTAGGATCCTGAACTATAGGCTTGTTGCCCTTTGTTTATGACTAGTATCTACTTATGAGTGAGTACGTACCAGTTTTTTGGGGTCTGGGTTACCTCACTCAGGATAATGTTTTCTAATTCTGTCCCTTTGAATGCAAAATTCAAGATGCCTTTTTTTTCTGCTGAGTGGTACTCTAATGTTTATATGTGCCACACTTTGATCCACTGAGACAGTTTGCTTGAGCTAACGGTAGCTCACCAACTCCAACTGGACTGGGAATGAATGAGCATGGGAACAACCAAGCACCTCTGAAGGGGGTTGACAGTTGGGGCAGACTGAGGGGCCACTGATAGTGACACTGGGATGTGTCTCTACTGCATATACTGGCTTCATGGGATCCTATTCTCTTTGGATGTAATCTTGCTCAACCTAGATGTAGTAGGGAGGGACTTGGACTTTCCACAGGGCAGGGTGCATGGCACTCCCTTAGGGTTGAGGGGTGGGGTGAGAGGCTCTGTGGAGGGAGAGGGAGGGGGCTGGGAGCAGGGAAAGGAGTGGGAATTTGGATTGGTATTTCTTTTAAGTAATAAAAAATAAGTAAATAAAAAAGTAAAAAAAATGATGCCTGCCTAAATGACAGCTGCCACCACACCTTGACAGAGATCATGCCCCTCACAGGTGGAGGGAAGCTCCTTAACACTCCTGCTTTACAATAAAGAAAACCACAGTAAAGAAGATTCTTCAGGCACAGATTTCCATAGACAGCTGCAGCAGTGTGCAGAGAGACCTCTTCTTCACAGATAGGAGGCCTTGGGATGTAAGGAATTAAATAGTTGACCATGAACTAGGAAGCATTTTTAGATGAGACTCAATAAACATCCTACACAATGCAGAGATACTCCATTACTTATTAACAACCATTTTTTTTTATTTTTTTGGAGAGGAATAAGAGACAAGCCAAAACAACTTGAGTTTTTACCCAAATCAATATTGAGATAGTTTCCTTTATGTCTACCTTAACTTGAATGATTCGTTCCAAACTGAGGCCCCCCACTTTCAGGACATGTTTCTAAATGTACTGTTACCTGTCATCTCTTTAGAGATGGTGAGGGTTCAAGGTAGATCTGAATGCTGCTGTCCACTTACCAGATTATCCTGTGTCCAGTGGGTTTGCTCACAGGGTTTAGCTGCAGGAACCACGCTCCACTGTGCTACAGTCTTTTCTCTTGTATCCCTTCTCTGCTTCCTCTGTGGATAAGCCGCAGGTTCAAGTCAGCAGGGCGGGACTTATCACTCTTCTGACTTCTGCCCCTTCCCTCTCAGTGTGTTTTTACCAATCATCTAAGCGTATGGATCTTGTTGTTTTTATGTATCACCTGTACTTCCAAGAAGAAGAAAGAGAAAGTGAAACTTTTGGCTGTTTTTCATTCTATTATCTCTTCATTTCTTGGCAGCAAATGATAGACAGTCATAAAATAATAACAGAGTGGAATGTAGCCTTTGGAATCGGGCAACATGGGCAAGTATCTGACTAGATAGGCAAGAACACAACCCTTGAAAGGTAATTTTTCTGATCCCTGACTTCACAAATGCAACCTGAACTGGTCACACAAAACATTGTCCCAAGTCCTGTGCAGAGGTCATTTTTTGTCTCATTCAAGAAAATACTCATTTTATCCCCCTCTAATTTCTCATGGTTGTAAATTCACATTTCTTAATTCTTCTCCTTCTCAATTCCCCTGTCTATGCTGCTATTCAGTCCAGCACAGCTTGGCAGGTCTTACACCTGCTGTCACAACCATGGTGAGTTCATATGTGGAGCTGCCGTGCTGTGTGCAGAAGACAATGCTTCCCTGTCACCATCCACCAACTCTGGCTCTTTCAGTCTTGTCATCCTCTCTCCCACAACCATTCCTGTGCCTTTAGAAGAAGCATTAATATATTCCATTTAGGGCTGGATAGTCTTTCATGTCCTAGTCTCTGTGTCTTGGTCTGGGTTGATGATCATCTGCTGCAAACACAAGCTTCCACGATGAGGGTTGAGAGATGCCTTGTATCATTATACCCATGGCTTCTATCATTATATCCGTATCCATCCTATGGGTATAACGATAACTCATTTGGAGGTAGCTTAATATTATGTTCATGACAATTACATAGTGGTAGTTTCATACAGTTACAGTTGTTCTCAGAGTTAATATAATACTCTGGGAATACCAGGGCAGAGAACCCTGATTGCTCTTTGGGCTGATGAGGGAGGGGGACTTGATTGGGGGAGGGAGAGGAAAAGGGGAGGCGGAGGTGGGGAAGAGACAGAAATCTTTAATAAATTAAAAAAAGACAGTTACATGTATATGAAACATTAAGTGGATCTCCTACTTAGATTTGTGTCCACTCCTCATGATGGTTCAATGTGCATATTAAATATTAAAAGAAAACTCTGAAAAGAAAAAAAAATACTCTGGGAATAGTATAGAGCTTACACAAGGCCTCCAGACCTCTTGTTTGAGGAATTATTTTCTGAAGTTCAACACTAAGAATTTCCCATCCATGTCTCACCTGGACACTTCCAATGCTTCATCAGCTTTATAACATTTTTTTTAAAGGAAAAGGGACAAGATAAAGTCAAATACTACTAAACTGAAGCAGAAAAAGAAAGGGTGAAGATGAGAGTAAAAAAATGGTTGCACAATACAGACAAAAAATAAATAAAAAAAATCAGATAAACATTTAAGGGGTGGTGCTGGAGAGATGGCTCTGGGTTTAAGAGCACGTGCTGCTCTTTCAGAGGAGCAGGGTTTTCTTCCCAGCACCCACATCAGGTAATTCACACCACCTGCCAAGCCAGCTGCAGGAGTTCTCATGCCTCTGGCCTATGCAACCCTCCAAATAGCATATATCACACAGATAAACACACATGCACACAATTAATAAAATAATTAATAAAATAAAATAGATCTTAAAATAACAAACGAGGAGACAGAAAATTAAAATAAAACCAAGGAAATATACCATCAAATGTATAGGCATAAAAATTAAGGGACGAAAGGGAAAACATTTGCTGTTCTTCTTCAGTTGCTCCTCCATCTTAGTTTTTAAGACAGGGTCTCTCCTTGAACTTGGAGCCCACTGACTCAGCTAGATGGGCTCTCCAGCAAGCTCCAGGAATGTTCTTCTTCCCATGCTCCCAGAAGTAGGTTTTGAACATGTTTCCCAACCTCTGAAGTTTCATGTGGATGCTGGAGATTCCAATAAATGTCCCCTTGTTTGCATAGCAAACACATACCTGACAGTGTCCTCCTAGTTCTCTCATGAGTGCAGTTCTATCTGGTCTGATAAGGTGGGCATTGAATACTGGCTATCTCATGCCCAATTCTCTCTGTAATGTCTGTCCTTTCTTCTTTATATCATGGAACCCTTTCATGTGGTGACCACGGGTTCCTAATGGTTCCTGTGGGACTGTCCACCAATGAATGACGACCTTGTGTTGCCTTGGATTATGTAACCTCTACCGCAAGGAGAACAGGCAGTTCTATTACTCTGTGCACTCGCCGCGTCCTCAGGTTCATTCAGTTATCCTCACATCCCACAGCCCCATGAACTAGGGGTGGGAGTCTCTGTTATTGTTTGTTTAAAAATTCCAGTTAGAGCAATTCAGTCTGTTGTGCTCCTTGATTCTCCTAGTGTCCTGTCATAGGTTATTCTTTAGGTCCCCAGCTGCTTGTTGAATCATGGAATTTCTTACTCTTTGTATGAAAAGGTGGGGCTTCAGGGTTATCTTTTATCATTTTTACCTTGTTTTTTTTCCTCTTTGTCCTTCAGTTCTTCCCATAGGTTCCAAGTTTTAGGATCCCAGGAAGACCTCTTTAGTACAGATCTAATGTAATTTGTGCTCCCTGCATTCTGCCACCTGTGAACTAGCAACACAATATCTCCATTTCATCTTCCTTTTATCTTTTGACCCCATCAGGTCAGTGCTGGTGTGAAAGACAGCATTTGCTTGTCCAAGGCTGATGCTGACTCTTTCTCTGTTATCTTTGACCTTGTTCATTGAGGCCAGTGCTCACAACTGAACCTAGAGCTTGCCTATAAAGTTAGATTAGTTATTCACCTTAGCCAGTTTGCACTGCAAATCCCTGGTCTCTGTTTGAGAGAGCTGGAGTTACCTGTATCCACTCACTTTGTACATGGGTTATAGGGATCTGACCTGCAGGGTTCTTGCCTGCACAGCAAGCACTTCATCCACCGAACCATGTCCCCAGTCCCTTCTTTTTGAGAATGAGACAATTTCAATGGAGACACAGCTATATAACAGCTCATATGTGTGCGTGTGATCATGTGTAAATGAGGGTGCTTAAACTCTTCTTTGCATGTTTAGAGTATAGAGGTTGACAGTGGCTGTCTTCCTTGATCATCCACCAATTTTTTTTTTTTTTTTCTTGAGATAGCGTTTCTCACTGAGTTTTGAGTTCATCTATTGCAGGGAAAGGAGCCTGCTTATTTTTCCCAACATCCCAGTTAGCTTAGCCCCGAAATAACCATACAGAAACTGTATTAATTAAATCATTGCTTGGCCCATTTGCTCTAGCCTCTTATTGGCTAACTCTCACATCTTGATTTAAAACATTTCTGTTAATCTGTATATTGCCACGTGGCAGTAGCTTACCAGGAAAGAGTCTAACCAGGTTCCATCTCCAGTGGATCCATGACTCTCTGACTCTACTTTCTTCCTTCCAGAATTCAGTTCTGTTTTTTTCCCGCCTACCCAAGTTCTGCCCTATCAAAAGGTCAAGGCAGTTTCTTTATTCATTAACCAATGAAAGCAACACATAAACAGAAGGACCTCCTACACCATTCATTAGTCAAGACAAGGTGGCCTGTGATTTCTTGAGATCCTACTGTCTCTACCTCCCAATGGTGGCATTACAAGTACATGCCATTTAACTCACCTTTCTTTATGGTTGCTGTGGGTCTGAGCTGAAGTCTTCATGCTTGTGCAGAAAACCGTTACCATTGATCTATTTCTCCAAGCATCAACTACTCATGTCTTAATTATTGCTGTTCATCACCAGCACTTTCAGAGAACCCAAAAATTTTTAAAATGTGACACAGTTTAATGTAACTCATCTTATTTCTTCCTTCTTTCTTGCTCCTTTTGGTCTGCATTATTCCTGGAAGGAATCATAATACTTTCTCATTTTGCAAATTTTATTTAGCTATGTTTTTACATTTGTTTGTTTGTCTCTCTGTGTGTATGTATAGGAGCGTACATTTGTCATGGTTTGTGGGTAGAGACCAGAGGATACCTTGTGGGAGCTTATTCTCAGCTTCTATCATGTGAATTCTGGGGACTCAGTTTAAATCTTCAGACTTGGCATACAGCATTCTTAATCACTGTGTGCTGATATTTTGTTTGTGCTCTAACAAGTAAAGCTTACCTGAAGATGAGAGTGAGAGGCTTGCTACTAGCTAACCACAGAGGTCTGGAGGTCTGTATAGACAGACAGGCAGTGATGTGGCTGGGCAGAGAGAGGAGGTGGGCAGCAAGGTGGAGACAGGAGTTCCTTTTCTTTTTGGTTAAGAGGTGTAGAAGATCTCTAATGGCTGGATGCTCTGCTTCTCTGATCTTTCTGCACTAGTCTCTATATCTGACTCTGGGTTTTTATTTATTAAGACCAATTAGAATTCCCACTACATCTAGCGCTCCAACTTTAGGGCACGAATTCATGAAAAAGCCGCTTGCTTGCCTGTGGTTTGTGTTCACACTCATAGACTGGAGCTATTCATGGTTGGAGTCACAGCCCTGACAGTCAGGTTCTTCTCTCCTTTTCCCTAAGATCTGAGCAGGTCTGGGATATTTCTTTGCGGCCTACATGCAGCAAACGCCTCAGAAGCCTGGGCTCCAAACACTGCCAGAGTTAGCCCCTCACCAGCAGCTGGTTCTCCCTTCAGGCAGCTCATGTTTCTTCCTGCATGATCCCTGGTGTGCATTTTTTAGACAGTGGGTTCCCTCTCCTGGTAGGTGTGAGCAATCCCTCCTGGGATTGCTGCCTTTAAATCCACTCAGGCTTCTACTGCTCTCCTCAGCAGCAGTCAGCTTTGCACTCCATCGTAGTGTACGTCATCATTGGCGGCGGATTTGCTGAGACAATTGGGAATTTTTAAAGGTGGGGGAATTTTTTTTTTAAATGAGAATGAGCACTTGAGAGGCAGAGGCAGGCAGATCTCTGGTGAGTTTGAGGCCAGTCTGGTCTATAATTTGATTTGCAGGACATCCAGGGCTATTACACAGAGAAACCCTTTCTCAAAAAACCTAAGGAAAAAAAGAAACACTTTGACAATGGTGGTTAGGTCTCTGTATAATAATACACTGGATGGTTTAAAATGGAACAATTAAATGAAAGAATAACTGATTTAGATGGAATTTATGTACTGTCAACTATAAACTTTTTCAGTTTTATTGCTTTTTCTCTTATTACTAAAGAAGTTGGTTAATCTGAGTGCCAAGATAAAAGTTTTAGAAAGTCTTTTTAAAACAGTTCTTAGAAACATTGAGAACCAGATAGAGATATTTAAAGGGGAACCAGTCTCAGCATTGCACTTTAAGCTTAGAGAGGAACAGCCTAAGGTTTTCAAACTTTAATTTATCCAGCAACTTTACAGGATCAACTGCTAAATGATAGGTTTCCCCAAGGCTGTGCAAGAGCTGAATGGACTCCTGCGAAAATGTTAGATTTAAGGAGATTCAAGGAAGTGATAGTCTCATATGGCATGCATTGACCTTTTGTGGAGCAGATGTTAAATTCATGGTTTAAGCCAGGCGGGAAACCCATAAGACAACAAACCTGACACACACTGCAGAGATATTCCATTATCTGAAACTTCTATTTACAAATCATTTTTAGGGAAAGGAATAATAGACAAGAAAATCAACTTTATATACTTTACCCAAAACAACATCCAGATCTTTTCCTTCAGAATCACCTCAACTCGAAGGAATGGCTAAACCTATCAATGATGCAGTCCTGTACACCTCCAACCGAAGCATCATAGCTTCCAAATTGAGGATCTCCACTATCAGGGCATATTCCTAAATGTCTTGTTACCTATCAGCTCTTGAGAGGAAAGAGATGATAAGGGCTTGACGTTAGATTTGAATGTCCCTGTCCCCTTTCTAGAAAATCCTTCAGGCACTGGATTCAGCTGCAGGAACCACTCCACTCTACTCCAGCCTCGCCACTTGAAACTCAGTCCTGCCTCCTCTGTGGAAAGCAGCGGGTGCAAGGCAGGTGGGCAGGACTTATACACTCCTCTGACTTCTTTGCCTCTCCTCCAGGCGTGTGTTGGCCTATCATAGAAGAGAATGGACAAGGCTGTTTTCAGAAACACTTGGATTTCCAAGAAGTGGAAAGTGAAACCTAACTATCAGCTGTCATTCATTCTATTAACCTTTTATTTCTTGGCAGAAAGAAAGCTCGACAGTTCTAAAATAATAAAGTAGGTAGAACGTGGGACTGGGAAGCTCAGTGGGAACATGGAAAAGCAGCGTACCAACTAGGCTGGAACACAACCCCTGAAAAATATTTTTCCTGTTCCCTGATAATACAAATGCATCCTGAACTAAAGTCACACAGCACATTGCCTTGGGTCCTGTGCCAATCAACATTAGTCCCATCCAAGACACAACCCAGATCCCTGCTCTGATTATAACCTTATGCCCTCACAAGATTCATATTACTTAATTCTTGTCATTCACCCCATCCCCCATCCTGCTATGATTTATTCTGGCTTGGGATTGACTGGCCTTACACAAGCTGTCCCAACCACCGTGAGTCACTGTGAGTTGATATGCGGCACTCCCTTTCTGTGTCCAGAAGATGCTGTTTTTTTTTTTTTTTTTTTTTTTTTTGTGGTCATCCACTACCTCTGGCTCTTCCAGTCTTTTCACCCCATTTTCCACAACCATTCTTGTGCCTTTGAGGTAGAAGGTACTTATGTTACTTTAAAGGCTACACATTTCTCAATGGCTTATTCTCTGCAACATGACCACGGTGGGTATCTGCATTGATTAGCATCTACTGAAAATAAGAACATCCATTGTAAGGCTGGAGTGATGTCTTAATCTATGCATATAATGATAAATCATTAGGAGGTGGTTTAATATTATGTCCACTTAACAGTACTATAATAGTCATTCTCACCTAAGGTGTATAAACAGTGTCCTTTAGGGTACCAGTCCTTTAGACTACTTCAAGGTTCAACAAGGTACTACAGCTGGAGAAGGAAAATGACTTAAGGGATCTGAGGGAAAGCAATTTCCTCACAGGCAATTTCCTCCATAAGTCTCTTTATTGTTCTCTCTTTATTGCACTCTATTCTCATTCATCTGTCCCATCTGTAATTTCTTAGCTCTAATTCTCTATCTCAATCCTAATTCCAATTCCAATTCTCTGCTATATACTCTCTTTTCTTTTTTCTTTCTTCATTTTCCTAAATCTGCTAATTTCTGGGAGGCTTCTTCTCTAACTTCTCTCTAGCTCCTGTTCCCACTTCTGTTAACTCTCTTTGTCATTACCCAGCCATAAAGACCCACAAAAACTTGCTGGCATGGGTAACCAAGCAACCTAGTAAACAGACAAGGGAAGTTTATGGTCCCTGCTCCATTATCACTTTTGTCAAATGTTAGCAAGCTTAAAAAGATTTTTTAGATCTCAAGTTTATATCTTTGCTCTAAGATCAGGTGTGTGTGTGTGTGTGTGTGTGTGTGTGTGTGTGTGTGTGTGTGGTTGCTTGATGCCTATCAGCGTCACCATTGGAGGTTTGTCTTCCTCCAGGCTGTGTGTAGATGGTTAGTTATTTTTTCCTGAGAGTAAGACACAAATAGTAAATCTCCTGAACTAAAGTCATCAGTGAAATGTTGCAATCGTAAAGTGAAGGATTGGGAATCTTTTAATACAAGGTTAGTTTTAGGTCATTGCTTTCCTTATCTATAGGCTAGGTAAAACCATCTCAGATATGGCCTATGGCTTTTGAGCCTGGCTGCCATAACATACAGAAATATGGGCCTACAGAGAAGGAATGAACATGGATGAGAAAGTATCTCCATATCAGCATAGAGAGTCCTTTGGGAGTATTCTCAGGAGTAATAAAGCTGGATTATGTGATAAATATACTTTTACTTTTTGGGGGAACTTCCACACAAATCACCTTAGTGACTGTATGTGTTTGCACACCCACCAGCAGGGATTGAGTGTTTTCTTTTCCCCACAGTATTTTGGGCCATTTGTAATTTTGTTTCCAGCTATACTGGCTGGGGGTAAAATCTCATGATAAAATAAAATTTCAAAGTGGTTGTGATTCTCATTTTCCTTATGGATAGGAATGTTACACCTTTAAAAGACATTTCTCAGGCAATTGTATTTCATCTTTTGAGAGCCCTGTATTTTGGTTCATGCTCCATTTTAATGTTGGGTTGCTTGTTTTCTTGATGTGAAACAATTCTTCATAGATTCTAGATACTAAGTCCCTGTTCAGAATAGAACTGGTAAAGATTTTTCCTGTTCTGTAGGCTGCCTCTTCACTCGGGTGATGGTGTCTTTTACAAAAGACATTTTTTTTAAATATAATTTTTTATTGAAAAAAAATTTTTTTCCGCCTCCTCCCCGCCTCCCATTTCCCTCCCCATCTCCCTTTTCCCCCCTCCTCCCTCTCCTCTCCCCATCCCCCCACTCCTCTCCCCCTCCCTCTCCAGACTGAGGGGCAGTCAGGGTTCCCTGCCCTGTGGAAAGTCCAAAGTCCTCCCCGCTCCATCCTGGTCTAGGAAGGTGGGCATCCAAACTGGCTAGGCTCCCATAAAGCCAGAACATGAAGTAGGATCAAAACCCAGTGGCATTGTCCTTGGCTTCTCAGCAGCCCTCATTGTCCGCCATATTCAGAGAGTCCGGTTTTATCCCATGCTTTTTCAGTCGCAGTCCAGCTGGCCTTGGTGAGCTCACAATAGATCAGCCCCACTGTCTCCGTGGGT
>NW_026067979.1:7306395-7384136 GCF_014885135.2 Alexandromys fortis
GAGGCTAAAATTTAGGGTCTTCTATAGAGCACCACAGAGTGGCATACAAGGGGAAGCCCAGCTCCAGCTTGGTGAGGACAGGCAGCATTTCTCTTGCTGGGAGCACACTTAGCCAGTTTCCACAACGCCTAGAACATGTATGTCGATTTGTCGATTTGCACATGATTGTCTTTTCCTATTTTGGGGTGGTCAGACATTTTATTTTTGTTTAAAATTATCGGGAGTTTTAGACAAACTTGCAAAACTGTGCTTTTATTAAGTGACTTTTTGAATTAACTTTTTGGTATTCTGAAGCAAATGTATTTTTTTATTGTATGTGCAATGACAAACTTGGTATTTTCCCATAATGGCATTATGTATGTTGTAGAATGTAGTGTTTGTCTATAATACAGACATGTGTCAACACATTAAAAAAAAGATCTTTTCTCCATCTGTGAGAAATATGAGCTGTGTCAGGATCTGGTGACAGCTGACATTTAGGCAGGTTTCCTTTTTTAATTCTTGCTGTGTCACAGCCTTCTCGTTCCCTGTGTTCATACTCAGTAGAAAGACCTTGCAGACAACTGTCACACTGGAGTCTGCATCACAGATCCAGGAGCTGACAGAATGAGAGGGGAAACTGAAAAGATAGAACAGCTGTGTGCTTCAGGGACATTCTGTCTGTTATTCCCCCCCCTCCCCCCGTCAAAAGTAAATCAGGCTATGGTGTTTATGTAACCAGGTTTAGCTTCCTTTTCAGGACAATCTCTTTACCGACCTCCTTCCATCCTCTGCCTGCAGTCAGACTGAACAAGTTCTGCAGCTCTGGTTCTCTGGTTTCCTGCACAGCTGTACCCATTTGTCTTGTAGATTGCACAGGGACTGTATGTGCTCTGAGTTTGTTTGCACTTGTGCTCATACACAGTATGATTCTAAGGACATCTGTGTTTTGTATTAGACTCTTTTATGCTCTCCCCAGACTGTTGTCACCCACTGTCTATGAATCTACTAAGACTTCAGGTTCCCACTGAGCAGTTAGAACTACAGAACAGGCACGTGTTCACAGTAAAGTCCAAGTGTTTTCCTCACAGCCCCCTTTAATAGCCTGGTGATATATCTGCGTGTTGATGCTGAAGAAGTGAACAAGGCAAAAGCACTTTATGATGCGTGAGGTTCATTATATTTTGGGAGGGTAACAGCAAATGAAAAACAAATACACACTATGCAGCAGCAAGGGCTGTGGAGAAACTGAAACATAATGAAAGGATGATAAATGATAAGAGGAAGTCATATTTGTACATCCCAATGTGGATATAAATCCTGAATCCTGCCTACTTGAAGTAGGACCTAGAGAAAGGTAATTAATAGCCATGTGGTTACTGAGAGAGAAGAAAAGACACAAAAGCAGACGTGAGGTTCAAAGTGATGAGATGAGAAGACAGCCCAAGATACCAAGGGGCTGGAATCCAGACACCAGAGGCTCCAGAAATGCAAAAAGTATTCAAAGGTATAATGTATGGAGCATGTGCACTGTAAACCCAATGAATGCTCCCTGACTGAAATGGGAAGCCTTGTGGTGCCTCACAGAATGACTTGACATGGTATGACGTCAGTGTCACTAGGATAACTCTGGCTGCTTGATCATGCATGTTATTGCAAAAACAGTCTTAGGAAATATAGCAATATCAATGACATAATCAAGGCTTAAATTGAGGAGGTCTTGCAGAGGATCAAAAAGGAGGGATGATCAATTGTAAGTGGATTAGGAAATAGAGCCTAAGAGGGTGAACTGTGGGAGAGACAGAAAGAGGCTCCAGGGTGACAATGGGGATTTGCTGTTTCCTTTACTGACAGTGAGGTCCATTGTGCTGTCGTGCAAGGTCTTATAGGCAGGCTTGTGGAAAATAAAGAGTTGAAATATGGATCTGAACTCGTTAAATACCCAACAATTAAACTTGGGTCCTAGGACCTGGCAGTAAGTGTATTTACCTGCTGAGCCTTCTTAATATATTTGATACTCTTTTTTTCGCCCCCATTTTGAGACAAGGTCTCAAGTAGCTCAGGTTAGCCTCTAAGTCACTACCAGAATTATAGGGATCCACAATCACCTGCTTTGGATGAGGTGCTGGGGATTGAACTCAAGGCCTTATTCATGCTGGAAAAGCTCTCTACCAATTGGGCTCCATCTGCAGTGCACAGTTAGATTGCGTTCATAAAATAAGAGATTTAGAAGAAAATGGTGAATCTAAATGATGACATGAGGACACGGAAATATTGTTTTGGATAAATTAATTTTAGCACAGAGTTTAAGGGTAGAGAAGTTTTATATTATTTTAAGTTTATATTCTTCATGGAGATGAGTTCCTTGTCATGAAAAGAAGGCAAGTAAATCTAGACAAAATAAGAATTATTTCAGCAAAACACAGTAGCTGAACCTACTGAAATGTTCTGCAAACAAAATAACACAGACAAAAACAGATTTGTGTGATTTTTAAGAGATTTGGCATTGATTAAACACTGATGTCAATTGTCATTTGTTCTTATTTAATTTTCAGTGTGTAAAACTAGATGTATGTTAAATTTCTTTTCATTTGAAAGCACACACTGAGGGAAGTGTGCACAGATAGAGAAGAAATCTCAGATTTCATACAAATATTCCAGCTCTAGTTAGATGTGACACATTTACTCATGACTATACTTGATGATGCTGGCGAAAAGACACATGCATATTTTATATTATTTTTCTTTACTTAAGTATTATTTTTCTATAATGAAGGGTTTAATTGAGAGTTAGTATAAATTTGTTCTAGTTTCCTTTCTATTTATGATATAAACACTGTGACCAAAAGAATTTCTAGAAGAAAATGTTTTTTTTTTTTTGGACTTACACACTCTGCTAACAGTCCATCACTGGGGGAAGTCTGCACAGAAACTCTTCAGGAGTAGAGGCAGGAGCAATAGGAGATGACGTGGCATTTTATTTGTAGTTTAATAAATAAAGCTTACCTGAAGATCAGAGAGTATAACAGCCTCAATGGTCAGCCTTACAGACCAGGCAGTGGTAACACACACCTTAAATCCCAGTAGCCACACTATTTGCCATAGAAACCAGGCAGTGCATGCCTTTAATCCCAGCCTTAGAGAGGATGATAAAATGGAAGGATATCTCTCTGACACAGTCTCATTCTGAGATTCCTAGATGCAGGATCGCCATTTCGAACTGAGGTAGAGGTAAGAGCCAGTGGATGGTTACTTTGCTCTTCTGGCCTTCATGTTGAAACCCATTTTCTCTCTCTGAATTTTTATTAATTGTGCTTCAAGAAGAATATTGTTTACTCTCTTGCTCCCCATAGTTTGATAATGCTTCCTTAATTTACCCAGGACCACCAGCCCGGGGTAGTACCACCAACAGTGAACTGGTAGCTCCACATCAATACTCAATCAAGAAAATACCATTTAAGGGTGCTCCCGGTCCAATCTGATGGAGGTTATTCTTCAAATGAGATTTTCTTCTCCAAAAGGACTACAGTTTATATCCTGTTGGGTGAAAATAATCATCATAATATATATGGGAACTGGTCAGCATCAGAACATAACTGAGGCTGCAGCATAGAGAACTCAATGCTAAGCATAAAGGCATCTTGAATCTCTTGCAACTTATTCTCCATACTTTCTTTCAGGGCCTTTTTTTTATCAACACTCATGGGTCAGTTATTCTCTGATACATCTAAGAATGAAGACTGTGGAGATTTGGAGTCCAGCTTTACAGCATATTTTAAGACTAACTCAGAAAGCAAAATCATTCCCCAGGAAACCATCGATTCAATTGAGTTACACCTGACAAAAGGAAACATTCAGGGGGCAAACTCTGTAATCAGGGATGCATTAAAAAATATTGATAATGTCCCAATCAACATTGCTGTGACCGGAGAGTCTGGAGCAGGGAAGTCCAGCTTGATCAATGCCCTGATGGGGGTGGGACCTGAAGACGAAGGTGCAGCTGAAGTTGGGGTGGTAGCAACAACTATGAGGAGAACTCCATACAAGCACCCCAAAATTCAAACTTTGACTTTATGGGACCTGCCTGGCATTGAAACTGTGAACTTTCTACCAAAAGATTATCTGGAGAAAGTGAATTTCCAAGAATATGATTTCTTCATTATTGTTTCTGCCACACGTTTTACAAAACTTGAACTAGACCTTGCCAAAGCAATCAGATTGATGAAAAAGAATTACTACTTTGTGAGAACCAAGGTGGACACTGATTTAGACAATGAGAAGAAATGCAATCCACAGACCTTTGACAGAGCAAAGACCCTGCAGAAGATCAGAAGCATATGTGTGAATGCCTTCAGTCAGAATAACATGGATGCTCCACAGATTTTCTTGATTTCTAACAGCAATTTATCTGACTATGATTTTCCAGTCCTGATGGACACACTGGTAAAGGATCTTCCTGCTCAAAAGCGCCACAATTTTATGCTTTCCTTGGCTAATATTACGGAACCAGCCATTGACAGAAAGCACAAGTCTATGCAGCAGTATATTTGGTTGGAAGCCTGCAAGGCTGGACTCTTAGCTACTGTTCCTGTAGTGGGCATCCTCAGGGATGATGTGGAGAAGCTGAAGGAGAAGTTAAACCACTATCGAGTCCGCTTTGGAGTGGATGATGAATCCCTGGAAGTCATTGCTAAGGATTCTCAAGTGCCTGCTGAACAATTGAAAAAAATGATTAAATCCCCTTATTTGTTGGAAACAGAAGGAGAAACATCTTTAGGAGAAATGCTTTTGAAATATTTGGAGAAATTTGCCTCAGCTACTGGTGGGCCCTTGGCTACAGGTCTCTACTTTAGGAAAACCTTTTACTTGCAATATCTATTCCTTGAAACAGTGACTGAAGACGCCAAAGTTCTCCTTAGACAAATTTAAGAAAGTAGTTTAAACTCACCTCATCCACAGCTACTGACCATGACAAGATCAAATGATTACTATCAAGAAGTCATTAGATGAATTCCCCCTTCTGACATATTTTCTTTACTCTAGCCAAACGACTGTCATCATGGAGACACCTAAAGATATGGACCCTGCTTCTTACTATGTCACAGTCTGACAACCCCAGTCCCTCTTCACCTCTCTCTACCCTCCTTCCTGTCTTTCACTCCACCTGTTGAGGAAAATTGTTTTAACTGGGCAAAGATGTGTTACATTTGTTTATGTTGCAGAATATGGCCTTAACTGTGTAAAAAGCATGGTACATTTGGCATTCCAATGTGGGGCCTGTATTTTCATGTAGCTCCTAAAAAAGCTGAGAAAAAAGAAAAAAGAAAAAAAAAAAAGAAGCCACATTTTAGTAAAACCAGCCAGAGTTAGGCCCAGAATTCAATGCTAATAACTCTGTGTCATAATTTGGGAGCTGCTTGGTGGCCCAAAACAAACCCTGGTACATTCACCTGCACACTTGAACACACACACACACACACACACACACACACACACACACACACGGACAAACATGCACACATCCACGAATGGACACATACAACACCCAAAATGAACAAACACACACAAAAGATATGAATAAGTACATTGTAGCTAATTCCTCCTAATCAGCTAATCAAGCATTCTAGTGGAATCTCAGGAAGCTGGAGGCACTTGCCATGCATGTATGAGGACCAGAGCTCAATTGCCAGAACTGATATAGAAGTTCAGTGAGTGTGGCAGTCGCTTTGTACTTCCACACTCAGAAGGCAGAAACAGTGGAATCATGGAGCAGGTTGGCTTGCTGGACTGTGTAGATCTATAAAGCTCGGGATTCAATTGATAGAACCTGCCTTAATGGAAAAGATAGAAAGTAACTGAGCCGGAGACCCAACATAAGCCCGACATGTCCACACACATGTAAACATGTACACCCCACACAGGGACACATTTTAAATATAAAATAAAAATAAGATTCAGGAATGAAATAAAATCTCAAGTCTTAGAAAGTATAGAAACATAAAAGTTTCACGAAGCTCTCCTCAAGGTTAACAAGTAGTCTGTACATTGTATTAGTTTGTATCTCTGTTAATGGGATTAAACACTAGCTGTTGGTACACAGTCAGTGAAGGAAGCTGTGTGAGGAGATTCCTGAGAGCTTGTGAGAAAACTCCAGGACAAAGACAAAAAGACAAAACTACCTGGCTAAAACCGCCATAAAATTTACATATTTACATACAAGTTTTTTGTAACTTCTGTTCTTCCACAGCATGGGTTTTTTTTGTGGAATGCGCTGCCCTGCCCCTCTGAGGTGGAATAAACAGGAGTGGGTCTTACTGTAGATTACCCATCATCTTACCTCTAGTATTCAGAATGATGTTTCCAGACAGAAGTTGTCCTCCTGACTCTATACTACATAAACCAAGGGGAGCTTGCCTTTGTGATTGATCACAGCTTGAACTTAGCTTTGCTCACATGATCTTGCTTGATCCACAAAATGCCCTCAGAATATAAATTGTCTGATTCCCTGAATAAAGTTGGTTTTTGCATGAGACTTTAGACCACCTCATTTTTAGGTTCCACTCTCCTAAGTTCATGCCCCCAAATACAGCAGAAACACTAAGTCACCCTGAGGGAGGAAAGTATTTAGTTGGCTGGCAGGTTACAGCCTATCATCAAAAGAAGCCAGGGAACTGAAGTGGAGACTGTGAGGGAGCACTGCTTACTGACTTGCTCTCCATGGCTTGTTCACCCTATTTTCTCACACACCCCAGGACCACATTCCTCGGGATGGCGCTCACCACAGTGGGCTGTGTCCTCCTACATTATTTATCAATCAAGTAAATCCCCCAGAGATATTCCCACAAGCCAATCTGATTAAAGGAATTCCTCAATTGAGAATCCCTCTTGCAAGTGAGGCAATGGGGTTCGTGCCTCTAAGCCCAGCACTCTGGCTTATTTCTTATTTCTTATTTACAGGTATGATGGTTCACGTTGAAGTCTCCCTGGTCAAAGCCACCATCATATCTGGTAGATTAATACAGGTTCCCATATATCTGCCACATTTCTTTTCTTCCCATTGTCAATCATTCTTCTAGGAAACCCTCAGTACAGCTGGGGAGGAACCTGCACTAGACAGGCTTTGCCCTTCATTTGGGATTGTTTGCGTTTGCTTATAACAAAAGAACATGGACAATACATTTTAGGAAAAAAGAAAATCTAAATTCTTAAAAAAAATCTTTTCTGGGTGTGGGGTTAGTATGAATTTTATGTGCAATACAACTGAGCTTTTGAAGACTCACTGTAAGGAAGGGCTGTTTTGAAAAGGTTCAGGTCCGTTGTGACCCAGAGTAAACCACAGCATCATTTTAGGCTGTTTGAAGGCAGTTCTGTTTGGAGCGGCAGTGAAATGATGGCCCTCAGGGTCTGTGGCACCTAGGACATAAGCCTACATTCCCTCTTAAGGCTCAGGAGAAAACAGATCACATATCCATGGTCTGTGACTCAGACATATGGCTCAATAGCTCATTTCCATGAGAATAGATGTGGCAATAACTCTGTCCCTATGGAACAGAGCACAGCACTGCCATGGCTCTAACAGGAAACAGATGCTCCAGAGACTCACACTCGGTATAGAACAGGACTCTATTCCAACATGAGTCATACTTGTCCAAAGGACAGCATTTCAGACCCACAGTGATGAGCCCTGCTGCAGTAGTGACTCTGGACCCTTGGATAAAGGGACATGGCAGTCACTAGACTCTTTAATGCCAGTGGATAAAATAAGAAAATGGTAGGGCATAGCTGGGCCTTGGGTCTTGAGGTCATGCGGAAGTGATCAAGGTTTAGATAACAAGATTTCTGCAGAAGAGCAGGGCAGGCGTTCTTCCCATTGAGATTGTTCTTTGATCAAATCCTCAGTCACATAAAACTTACTCAGCAGCCTGAGTAGCACTCACCAATACTGTGAATGTTAGCCACAAAACAGGAAGTTTTCTGGTTGGTGCCAACGTATTTCTATGTCCTATGACCAAAGTATATGGTGTCTTTATCAATAGATTCTTGCCATCAGATTCTGGTGGGAATTCAAGAATGAAGGCAGTAGCCTGTATTGTTTTGAGGTCTTGGGGCCTTCCTGATCAACAACGGAGGGGCAGGTATCACACAGCTGACACTGAGTTCTGTTTGACACCTCCAATAGCTCTTCTTGTTGCGAACTTCATTCTAGAAATAACCAAGTTCTAGACTCTATCTGGAATGAAGTATAATCCAGAAATTGAGGGTACGTCTGTGAGAGATTTTATGCTGGGGTTAAGATGGGTGAGTTCCCTTCTAGTCTGGACCTTTGAGGTAGGAAGACAAGAGATTTTAATCTGTCCATGCTTCCTGCTGACAGCATATATAAGGACATAGAAGGAGGCAGCTTTTGCTGCTTCCCTGGTTGCCCTCACCTCGCCAGCCCATCCATTCCCTCACTGGCATTGGAGTCTGTTTCGTGGGGATTCCAGAGTATTCAGAAGACAAGCTGAGACCTCAGCCCTGTGGGACTGATGAATTTCTAGATTCTTGGGTTTCCTTTCACATCTAGTCATTGTTGGATTAGCTGGACTGCAGCCTGTAAATCATTCTAATACCCCCCCTTTATATATAAAGAGAGATTAATTCTAAGTTCTGTGACTTTAGAGAACCTGAATGATACAATAAGCTCTATCTTCTTGGACAAGCATCACCCCCTCATTGCGGCAAACAATAACTCCAGTTAAACTCCTTAAGCACACATAAAAGGTAGGATCCAGTACAGTGTTGTCAGACGTCCTCAGTTAGTGAATCCTTCTCTCACTCCCTCCTCCTCTGCCCTGCCCTCTGACCTCTTCCCCATTATTCTCCTTTCCCTCTTCATACCCCTTGTGTTCTACTAATCTCCTCTGTATTATTCAGAATTCTCTAGAAGAAGAGAATTGTAGAAGTCAGCTCAATTCGGGAAATAATCATGCTAGCTAAAGGATAAAACAATTATATTTTTATTTATTATAAGGGGAAAACTCACAAAACAGGAACAGAAAGTCCAAGCTTAGCGGTGCCACGGGGGAACCACATACAGAGAGATCACCTGGTCCCTGTCCATTTTTTCTCTGGTTCTCTGAAAGCCATACCCTAACTTGGTTCCATCTCTTAAAGATGATTGGTTAGCAAAGTTTCCCCCATCAGAGAATCAGAGGAATGATTAGATATCTAATACATGTATAATATATAGAATAATATATGAAGATAGCTTACATTGTAATAGCATCAACACATGATCACAGCTGAGAGACTGAGAAATTGCTAGTTGTTCCACACTTGGGGCATGCCTTAGCAGTTAGGGTCATCCCATATTGACTGTCTCTCACTAGGCAGGACAACAACCCCATAGTTGCTCAAGGTACAGGCTGGGTCGCTCCACAATCCCAATCTGGAGCTGAAATTCTGAAAGTGTCCTGATGATGAGGCCAGGGTGGAAGCCTGGAAACACTTGTTCTGGTATCAGTGAGGGAACCAGCAGCAGAGACAGTGTAAGTGAACATGCAGCAATAAGGAAGGCCAAGCCAGTACAAGGCAAGTGATTGCCCCCTGCCTTTCCCTTTGCATCTGGGTGGTTCTTCTACCATCAACCAAGGCAATTAGGACACTTTTTCAGGTGAGGGTCCCTATTAAGGGAATCTAGTTTGTGCCATGTTGACTTTAAAATAAACCACAATACCCTCCATTAAGATCTTTCTTTCCTTTGTGCAGTGACTCCTTTCCAGTTTCCTGGAGTCTACGGTTATTCCAAGTGAATCCCTCAAATCTAAAAATCCAAAACTAGGATCGATATATGACTTTAAAAAAATAGGTACTTGCTTTTCTAAGTGTGGGTTACATCACTCAACATGCATTGAAGATACATCCATTTGCTTGAGAATTTCATAATTGTGTTGTTGTTGTTTACCACTGAATAATATTCGTTAACTGATGGACTTCAAAACTCTATTACTTGACTACGGTAAATATGGTCAGAATGAACATGAATAAGTACATGTACCTATGATAGGATACAGCGTTCTTCTTGTTGACAAAACATAACCAGCACGATCTTGTGGAACTGGTCAGCATCAGAAGATAACTGAGTCTGCAGCATAGAGAACACAGCGCTAAGCGCACAGACACCTCTGTTCTCTTGGAACTCACTCTCTACTCCTCCTTTCAGTTTCCTGATTTACTAACAGTCATGAGGCAGTTCTTCTCTGATGCATCTAAGGATGAAGACCATGAAGATTTCGACTCTAGCGCCACTGCCTATTTTAAAAAATTTAAGGCAGAGAACAAAATTATTTCTCAGGAAACCATCAGGTCTATTGAGTTTTATCTGACAAAAGGAGACATTTGGGGTGCTAAATCTGTAATGAGTGATGCATTAAGAAAATATTGATAATATTTTTTTGCCTCTTCTCTGGTGCTCCTTGAGCCACGTGAATGGAAGTATGTGGGGGTTTGAAAGTAATTGGTCCCCATAAGCTCATAGGGAGTGGCGCTATCAGGAGCTGTGGCCTTGTTGGAGAAAGTGTGTCACCGGAGTGGGGTCAAACTTTGAGATATCTTATGCTCAAGCTACACCCAGTGACACAGACAGCTTCTTGTTGTCTGTAGATCGAGATGTAGAACTCTCAATTCCTTCTCCAGCACCATGTCCGCCTGCACACCTTTATGTCCCACCATAGTGATAATGGACTAAACCTCTGAAACTATAAGCCACCCCAATTAAATGTTTTCCTTTATAAGAGTTGCCATGGTCATGATGTCTCTTCACAGCAAGAGAAACCCTAACTAAGACCAGGGGATACGGTAGAGATGTTCCACTTAGGGCTGGACACCCCACTGTTCCCTTCTCTCAGAGCCTCAGTCAGGTGCTCTGCATTCTATTCAGGGCTTTTGGTTGTGCTCAGTGTGAGGTGGTGTGAATATTCATATCTCATATTAGTTGAGAGAACACGGAACTTAAATGTTTAAAGTTTTATGTTTGTTTTTAATCCAGTCAGCGATTCTTCATTCTTTTACCTTTGATGTCATTTACATTGAAGATAACCATTGAGAGAGGTTTGCTAAATTTTGTAATCTTGGTTATTCTTCGGGTTGATTAGATGTCCTCCCCCACATCCCATTGTTTGCAGGTTTACTGTGCTGGACAAGATGCAGTCTTTCTGATTCCTCCCCTGTTCATTATTCTCTCATGGATTGCTTTCTTTCCTGTGATGTCACGACTGAGACTGTTCTTTTCTTCCTCTGCATACATTATTCATTTAGGTATGTACTAGATTAGTACTAGATTAGTAGCCATAACTGTCAGAATTTGTGCTTGTCTTAAAATGTTCTTATTTTTCTGTCAATTTTAAAAGATAACTTTGTGGATATAGTGACATTAACTGCGATGATTTACATTTAGGGTTTTGGATTCACCACCCCACACTTCCCTGTCACTTAGGGTTGCTGGTTAGAGACTGCATGTTATTTTGATGTGTTCTCTTTTTTTTTTTGAGTTGATGCTTCTCTTTACAGCTTTTAATACAGTTGATTTGCATTCATTTCTACTTTCTTCTGTTTGTGTGGCTTCATTACAAAAATTCCCCCTTTTGGAACAGACTAAGCAATGCCCCTACAATGTGAACCACACTGGGCGAGAATAAGACCACTGTCACCATTTTGAGCCAAATCTGGAACAAACTTGGTTTTTATTGTGATGTACCTGAGACCTGGCAAGAGACTGCCTCTCTGGTCCCGTTAAAGAGAGCAACTCTGAGTTCATTTCTTAGGGCTCTCTTAAGGGTAAAATCAGGAGTACTTGCAAAGCAGGTTTATAGAAATCAATGGGGTCATAAGAAAGTACAGAAAAATCTTATAAAACAACAAAAGCAACAACAAAACCCAGCCTTCACATGTTTTTGCCACATTATTAGGGAGGGTTAGTGTAATCAGGAAGGGAAACGAAGGGTCTGAGTGTTCCCCAATACAAGTTGATGTCGTAGGGATTCAAATTAATTATGACTTGATTAACAGCTTAAAAATGTGTGACAATTATGTTGAACATTGAAGAACCTATTTCATTTTTTAATTAATTAATTTATTAACGATTTCTGCCTCCTCCCCGCCACCACCTCCCATTTCCCTCCCCCTCCTCCAATCAAGTCCCCCTCCCTCATCAGCCCGAAGAGCAATCAGGGTTCCCTGCCCTGTGGGAAGTCCAAGGACCACCCACCTCCTTCCAGGTGAGCATCCAAACTGCCTAGGCTCCCACAAAGCCAGTACGTGCAGTAGGATCAAAAAACCATTGCCATTGTTCTTGAGTTCTCAGTAGTCCTCATTGTCCGCTATGTTCAGTGAGTCCAGTTTTATCCCATGCTTTGAAGAACCTATTTCATTTACATTATTTGTCAGAACAATAACAATATGTAATCTACATCTATCATTTTTTTGTTAGATGGGCAGATACGGCAATTAAATTATATAAGTTCAGAATTTCAGAATAGTCAGACTATTGTCTTACTTAAATCTAAAACTTATCACAAGGTGAGGTGCATAGTTTAGTGATAAAATGCTTGCCTAGCATCTACAAGGCCTGGGTTGGAGCCCTAGCCTTAGGAGTAATTGAATAAACAGGTTATTGCAGAATTAACTCATGTAATTATGTTTAAAAAATACATATTTGTGTTATTATATAGTAAGATTAAAATAATCTGAATATTAAAAAAATTATTTGGATATTACATCTCATTCCATGTTGAAAGTCCAAGATAAGACAAAACAAAACATACAACCACAAATCCTGTCAAGGACACGAGGAAAGAGTAACACCTATCCATGGTCAGTAGCTGTGGCTGACATGAGTTTGAACTGATTTTTGAATATGTCTCTCTAAGGACAACTTTGGCATCTTCAGCCACTGTGTCAAGGAACAGAAGTTGTAAGTAAAAGGTTTTCCTAAAGTAAAAACCTGTAGCCAAGAGCCCACCATTGGCTGAGGCAAATCTCTCCAAATATTTCAAAAGTTTTCCTTCTAATGTTTCTCTTTTCTTAGTTCCCAACAGATAAGGAGATTTAATGACTTTTTTCAGTTTTTCAACAGGTACTTGGGAATCCTTTGCCATGAGTTTCAAGGTTCCATCATCAACTCCAAAGAGCTTTCGATAGTGGTTTAAAATCACCTTCAACTTCTCCATATCACTGTCCTTGAGGATGCCCTTTACAGAAAGACTTGTCCAAGCTTCATTCTTTATGGTTTCTAGCCAGATAAACCGGTGCATCGACTCACGCTTTCTTTCAATGACTGCCTCAGCCTTACTCAATGAAGAATACATAAAGTTTGGAAGTGTGGGAGTAGAAAGTTTGTTTTTCAGCATGTCCTTCAGGATTGGGAAATCATAGTCAGATGAATTTTTGTTAGAGATCAAGAAGATCGGTGGTACATGCAGGTTGTTTTTCTTAAAGGTATCGACACAATGGCGTTGTATCTGCTGCAGTAAGTTTTCTCTGCCAAAGGCATGTTTGCATCCTTTCTCAGTTTCTAAATCTATATCCACCTTGGTCCTCACGAAGTAGAAATCCTTCTTCATCATGCTGACTGCTTTGGCGAGGTCTATATCATTTTTCTTAAAGCGTGTGGCGGAAACAATGATGAAGAAATCATACTCATTGAATTTCATTTTCTCCAGATAATCTTTGGGTGGGAATTTTGTGGTTCCAATCCCAGGCAGGTCCCAAATAACCACATTGGGAATATTGGGGTGCTTGTATGGAGTTCTCCTCATGGTTGTCTCCACCACGCCAATTGGAGCTGAAGTTTCCTCTTCATGTCCAATCCCCCTGAAGGCATTGATGAAACTGGACTTCCCAGTTCCAGACTCTCCTATTACAGCAATATTGAGTGAGGTACTGCTAATTTCTCTTAATGAATCAGTAATTACATTATCTGTCTTCTGAATGTTTCCTTGTGCCAGGTGTAACTCAATTGAAGTGATGGTTTTCTGAGAAATGATTCTGTTTTCTTCCTTAATCATCTTAAAGTATTTGCACACGTCTTCATCCTTAGATGCGTCAGAGAGCAGCTGACTCATGGCGGTAAGCAAATAAAGGCCCTGAAAGGAAGAAGGGAGAGTAAGTTGGGATAGGCTGATGTCAGATGGATGACTTTGTGCTTTGCCCTCTTCAAGCACTGTGTCCTCCAGACAGATGCCTATCACCTTCTGATATGGACTAGTTCTTATGTATTTCTACTTGCTCTCCGTTGAGTCTTTTATGATGGAAAATTTAAAACTCTATGAAAGTAAGAGTATTCATATAATCATCTGTGTTAAGGCATTTCATTTGTATTTTAATAAATAAAGCTTGCCTGAAGATCAGAGAGTAAAACAGCCTCAGTGGTCAGGTTTACAGACCAGGCAGTGGTAACACACACCTTAAATCCCAGTAGCCACACTAGTTGCTATAGAAACAAGGTGGTACATGCCTTTAATCCCAGTGGTGCACACCTTTAATCCCAGCCCTGGAGAGGATTATAAAATGGGAGGAAACAGCTATCAGGCTCAGTCTCATTCTGAGATTCTAGGAGGTAGGATCACCATTTCAGACTGAGGTAGAGGTAAAAGCCAGTGGCTGACTGTTCTACTCTTATAGATATGATCTTGTTTTTGAAAGGAAAAAAGGGGAAGTGCTGTGGAATAATGGTCTGGTGCCCTGTAAAGATTTGTCACTTGTATTGATTTAATAAAACATTGATTGGCCAGTAGCCAGGAAGGAAGTTTAGTCAAGGCAACCAGACTAGGAGAATTCTGGGAAGAGGGACGGGTCAGTGTGCAGTTACCAGTCAGACAGGGAAGAAGCAAGATGAGAATGTTGCCCTGAGTAAGGTGCCAAGCCAGGTGGCTAAACATAGGTAAGAATTAAGGGTTAATTTAATTTATAATAAACCTGAGCTAATAGGACAACCAATTTATAATTAATATAAGCTGCTGTGTGTTTTTTTGGGGACTGAACAGCTGAGGGACCAAACAGGACAGAAACTTCTCTCTACACATCTTGGTACATGCCCATTAGCTAGCTTCAACTACTTTAGAAATGAGAGTAACTGTGTTGCATCTAATTTGACTAGAGTCTTCCAGGCCAGTACAAGGTGTTCTTTCATCCTTCAATATGTGCCTTCAAAATGTGGGAATTTTAACTAGCGTAAGTATAATCTTTCAAACTGAGAAGCAAATAGTAATCATCATCAATGTTTAGTCAATGTCAAGTTGTATCAACAGTCACATAAACCTTCAGTTTATACTTTCACTTTCATCCATTTGATTTAGTTGATGTAAATATTAATTTTCATTGATTTTCTTTCTTTGTGTCTTTTTCACCTCTGTGAGTAGTGAAAACTTTCAATAATAATACAAACCTTCATTATTAAAGTCCATGTTAAAAAACATTTACTCAATGTAATATTTCAGTGTGCTCAAACTATTATTTAGCTCTGTTTTATTTTCATACTTTACTTCATAAAAATCATCTACCTGTGCACTGGAGAGTAGCTAAGTTGTTGGAATGTTCCTAGCATGAAAAAGGCCCTGGGTTCGATCCCCAATACTGCATAAGCCTGGCTGGATGTAGACACATATAGCTATAGACTTATAAACTTACCCACATGTTGGTCCACATCCAGTCAATGTTATGCACTGAGGTCTTTGATCCTTTTGAATAGATTTTTATGGAAGATGAGAAAAATGGGTTTGGTGCATGGTGGTGGTGGTAGTAGTGGGAGCAACCCAGTAAGTAGCTCCTCTAACGGCCTCTGCTTCAGTTCCTGCTTCTAGGTTCCTTTCTCCAGGCTTCTGCCTCAGGTTTGACTTCTCTCAATGGACTGTGACCTAGATATGTTAGCCAAATAAACCTTTTCCTCCCCAAGTTGCTTTTAGCCAGTGTTCTAGTATGTCAATAAAAAAACTTAAATAGAAAATAGCGGTGAACACTTTCAACAAAGTAACAATACTAAATCAACACAAAAATTAGTAGCTATTCTATGTGCCAGTAACAAGCTTCCTGAGAAATAAATTAGGGAGGAGGAGAAATCCCACCAAAGTAACTAAAATATAAATACCAGGGCATAAGCATAATTTACAATAAAAACTTGGAACGTTGAAGAAAGGAATTGAAGAAGACAGAATATGGAAAGTCCTTCTGTGCTCATAAATGGGAGAATTAGTACGGTGGAAACTGCTGTATCACTAAAACTAATCTTTGGATACATGGCAATGCATAACAATTACAGTTCCATTCTTCACGGGATAGAAAACCCAACCCTAAAGTCCACACAGATGGACAGAAACCCCACAGCAATCACGAATCAAGAGTGATTGTGGATGCATCATAACACCTGTGGACAGCCCAGAATACAACCACACTGTCAAGTAGCAGCCTGGTATTGGTAAAGCAAGCAATCAAGCAACCCACCCACCCGCAGAAATTCAGGTCAGGGAACTGGATAGAGAAATCAGAAACAAACCCAACCATGGAATGTTTGACAGAGGCATCAAAAATATACACAAGAGAAAAGGTAGTATTTTCAGCAAATGATCTGGGAAAGCTAGTTGTTCGCATGTAAAAGTGTGTGAGCATTTCTCTTTTTACTTTGTTGGGAAACCACTATTATAATTGTTCATTGTAAAGGAACTAACATTTACATTCCTGTACTCCCATCAATCAACAACATTTAGGTGTTCCTTCCCCTCTCACCTCCCTCCTCTCCAAGATTTGTGTTATTTTACCCTTATTGATTAATAGCTATTTTTCCTGGGGGTGAAAGAGAATTTCAATGGAGTTTGTGTTTTAAGAGTTATCTGTATTGATTTATGATTTGAGGGGGAAGAGCATGTGTGTGTTGCTGAGTGGCTATGTGTGCAGAAGTTAGAAGAAATTTCTTCTCTGCCACCACACGGTGCCTATTCCTCTGAAACAGGGCTTCCCTGAATCTGGGGCTTACTTCTCTCCTAGTGAGGAAACAATCAAGCCAGAGAAATCCTCTTGTCTCGGGATCCTCTCAGTGCTGATCTGCCCAGCTCTTTCCATGCTTGCTGGGATGCCATCATAATTATGTCGTCATACTTATGGAGCAAGCTCTCTTAGCCACTGCGCCATCTCTCCAGTTCCTCACTGTTGTTTTTGATTTGCATTTTCTTGGGCTAAAGATTCTGAAGATTATTGTCATGTTTTCTTTGGGCATTTTTTTTCTTTTGAGGACTGTCTGTTTTGTTCATTCTCTCATTATGGATGGGGTTTGATATATTTGTGTTGAAAACAGTATGTCCTGTATACATTCTAGGAACTTATCCCTCATTGGATGAATCCAATTTCAAGAGGTCACCCTTGAATACAACTATATACAAACAACATTACATAGACTCAGTCAGTTGTCTATGTATATATACTTTGGTCTGTATATACAACAACAATAATTAAAGAAGTCATCAATTGGGGAGGACACAGGGTGAGTTTGAAAGGGAAAAAGGGAGGGATAGAATTGATATAAACACGCATGTATAAATTACTCATGTGTGAAATTCTAAATAGATTTAAATGTGAAAGAAGGTTCTTTGATGAGGGGTGAGAGCTACATTTATCTGTGGTTATGAAGATAAGAACTTTCAATACAATCAAAGCTACAATGATTTAGAAAGATGCAGTAACAGGTGCTTCTCTAGTGTCTATGACCTCTCCAATTATGGATAATTGTCTAGGTTTAAAGTAGGCATAAATTTCTTTCTATAGAATGGGCTTAGTTCAATTAGACGCCGTTAATTACCCACAATATGATGTGCCACCATTGCACCATTAGAGTCGTTTTGCTGGGGTGGTCATTGTGGTTCATAGGCTTTTTAGCCGTGTGGGAATGGTTCTTCTGGGAAATGCTGTTTGAAGCTTGTCTTTACAAATCAAACTTTCACCCAACCTTTAACCAAGTTAATGACGTGCTTTGAAATCACTTAGAACATATACACTCATTCTTCTTACATACTGAGTCAAAAACAGCTGCCCTTCAAGAAAAACAATGTAATCAGTCTTACTATGTTTTGGACGTCCTGATGGACCATATCCCTTGTTTTTCCTTTGTTACCATTCACACCCCTAATTCAGGACAATGGATGTATGCATAGGGTTCAGTGGCTGGACCTAAGCACATTTGCTGAAAACAGTGAGGTCCTGAAAAGTGTTCCCCTTCAAGTAAAATGTTGAAAGCGACATATGGGTACAGACTGATAGCATCTGATTGTGAAATTGTGTGCTGTTCTGAGTTAATAGGGCCAAAGAACAATCTCTCCCCTTGTGAGGCTCTGTAAAAGACTGATTGTCCCTCCTCCCCCCCTTGGGACCATATTTGCTGTGCTGATGAATAAAGGTGATAGCCCTTGTCCTGACAATCCAGCTCTCCCTTGGCTAAATGACACCAAAGGTCAGTTTCCTTTCCTTTTCATCAGGCTGCAGTGGAGTTAGGCCTGTTGTTTGCTTTTCTCCCTTGGCAGTTTGCATAGTGGCTGCTACTGGGAGAGCTAGTTTCAGTGAGGAGGCTTCCAGACCAATTCTAGGTGGATTCCTCCAAGTCCTGTGTCCAAGGTGTATTCAGTAATAGGGCCTTATCTTCAAGTTCTGGGAGGCCCCCAAGGGCAATGGAAACGGCCTTTGTTGTTTTGGTAGATTTCTGGACCCTCTGATTTATAAGTCAAAGAAAGGTTTCCCATGCCCAAGACTGGGATTTTCATTAGATGGTCTTTAGTTCTTGTGGGGGAGCCTTATCACTCAATGCTGCATGATTCCATTCAAACATATGCATTTTTATTTGTACATATATGTCATATATGTATTCTAAAGTAGGTTATATATAAATATATAAAATATATATTTTATATAAATATATAAAATAATATATTTCCCCATGGCTTTCAACAGCCTTAGTGTTATTTCTCTTTCAGTCTTTCCTCTCCTCCATATTGTCTTGCCCGCAGTTACAGCTCCTCCTACTTCCCCTTTTCCATCTTCATAGCATAAGGGAATTCTGCTATCCTCTTCCACAGAGTTTCTTTTCTCTTCTTCCCTATGGCCCTTGTCTTCTTTCATTGCTTCTGTAATTATCTCAGATTATATCCTCAAATCTAAAGGTTCTCAGTTAGAATCCACAACTAAGAGAATAAATAAATGGTGTCTCCTCAGTAGGGCATAGAGTCCTTTGAGTGTATGTACAGAGGCCCGTGCCTGGTTCCCACCCAGAGAAGGGGTGACTCTGGGTACTGAACCCCAACTGACACATCTACAATGTAACCATTACACCCAGGGCTCAGGAAAACTCACAGAAGTAGAGGTGGAAAGATTGTAAGAGTCAGAACATCAGGACATCAGCTGCAAATATTTTTCTTTAGACATGGAAAGGATGCTGTAGCCAGGAAACCTTACGTATATGGCTGCCTAAGCAAGAGCTGCATAATGACATCGGTTGACATATCAATGTGGATGGGAGAAACTTCTCAAAATCTCATCTCTAGAAGAATAGCTACAAGTAAAACCAATGGCTATTGAAAAGGGGAGAATCAATTTTCTCTAGCAATAAATCCACTAATAGATTATCCAATCCAAAGTGGCCAGTCCTAACCACATGGACATATGAGCAGCACTAAATGAATTCAGTAAGGTGTGTGTGTGTGTGTGTGTGTGTGTGTGTGTGTGTGTCTGCACATGCATGGGTGTTAATAACAGAAGAAGAGATTGTAAATTTGAGAGGAAGTATTGGATGATGTAGGGTGATTTGGAAGGGAGAGAATGAGAGGTAGAAACCACATAAGAACAAGACTCATGTATAAAATTCTGAAAAAATTAAATAAAACCCCCACCTATCTAGAGGTCGATGTAGCACCTGTTGCAAGCATGAGTACTAACAGGAAAATATAGAACACTGAAATTGTTGAGTGTGCACAGCAAGCTTAGGGTATGTGTGTAAAGTAAAGTATAGAATGGAGCACAGTGAGTTTAGGGTATGTGTGTAAAGTGTAGACTGGAGCACAGTGAGCTTAGGGTATGTGTGTAAAGTGCAGACTGGAGCACAGTGAGTTTAGGGTATGTGTGTAAAGTGCAGACTGGAGCACAGTGAGCTTAGGGTATGAGGACAAAGAGATAATAGGCTGAAGAAGGAAGAGACAGTCTTTGTTAGAAACACAGGCACCAGCAATCAAAAATGTGACTCAGAAATTTTTCTATGAGTATAACTGAAGAGCAAAAGAATGAAAAAACAAATACAGTAAGAAATGTGACTTGAATCTACATTATAAAAGGGAATAGGAATAAGCCCAAAGTAGCAAGAAAAAAGAAACTAGCAAAAAGATAAACAAATAAATAAAATAAAAAGAAACTAGTACACAAAAACACAATTGAAATCCCTGTAACTGTTGAACCTTAAAAGAATACAAATAATTACCCAAATTAGAGGCTTTAGGATAAAGGCTGGAGGAATTTAGCTTATTGGAGAAGCCTGCTTGCTATGCAAGCATAAGGACTTGGGTTAAAATCCCAAGCATCCAGTGTAAGAAAATGAAGTCAGTCATGGCTAAGTGCACCTTTGACCGCAGGGAAGGGAAGCCACGTCTCCAAAACCAACCAACCAACCAAACAAGCAACCAAGCAACCAATAACAAGCAAATAGGAAGTAACAGTGCAAGCGTGTTAGAAAGTTGGACTGGAAAGGGAAAGACCGAACTACTTTCCAGCTCATCCACATTAAATATCGAACCACATAAAGGGAAGAGAAAACCAAACAATAGAAACAGATGGTGATAAAATTATAGATCAATGTCAATCATCACCATAGTTGGCCAGTTATAATAGTGCTAATGAATTGAATGTGTCAGACAAAGATAAACCCATGTGAGCAAGTCAACATGTATGTGGGTGTTCATGAGCATAGAGATATATAATAAGGTGAATAAAATAAAAATAAAAAAAAACCCAAAAAAATCTGTTGCTGTAGCTCACCAACCTTTACTTAAACCCCAAATATGCACCCTGCACCACACAGTGACAGACCATACCAAGTATGTGTGAGCACACACACACATACACACACACACACACATACAGACACAGACACACAGACACATACACAGACAGACAGACACACATTCAGGCACAGGCACACACATGCATATATAGACAGACACACACAGACAAACATATAGACACAGACACACACTCATACACAGATTAACAGACAGACAGACACACAGAGGCACACATACATACAGATACAGACACACACAGAAACACAGACACACACATACACTTTCCCCCCCACTTTCTACTGAATATGAACACAGGGAACAAGAAGGCCGTGACACTGCAACATTACAAAGGACGCCTGCCTAAATGACAGCTTTCACCACACCCCGACACAGCTCAGGTCCCTCACAGATGGAGAGAAGATCTTAGCACTCCTGCTTTACAATAAGGAAAACCACAATGAACAAGATTCTTCAGGCACAGATTTCCACAGTCAGCTTCAACAGAAGCAGTGTGCAGAGAGACCTCTTCCCCACAGGCCAGAGACCTCAGGGTATGAGGAATTAAATGTCGACTCTTTTCTAGGACGCACGACGACAGTGAGATCCAACGAACCTCCTGCACACTGCAGATATTTTCCATTACCCGAAACATCCATTTACAACCTTTTAAAGGAAGTAATAAGAAACAAGCCAAAACAACGGCATACATTTACAGATCATTACCTTAAGGTCCCTCAACTTGTATGATTAGCAAAGAGTATCCACAAGGCAGTTCTGCCCATTTCCCACCAAAACACCCCAGCTTCCAAGCTGGGGATCCCCACTCTCAGAGCATGTTCCAAAATGTCTTGTTACCTGTCAGCTCTTTAGAGAAGAGAGATGGTGAGGGTTACAAGTTAGATCGGAATGCCTCTGTCCACTTACCAGAGAACCTTGAGTCCAGTGTATGCGCTCACTGTAGTTCAGCTGCAGGAACCACTGCCCACTGTGCTGCAGTCTCTTCCCATGAACCAACCCCTCCTTCCTCTGTGGAAAGCAGCAGGTTTCTGACAGCTTAGCAGGACTCCCACTCTCTTCAGGGCCCTGCCCCTCCCTCTCAATGTGTGCTGGCCAATTACAGAGGAGCACGGGTCAGTAGCTTTCAGACCTGCTGCATTTCCAAGAAAAGGAAAATGAAACTAAAGTGACCAGTTGTGTTTCATTCCATTAAACCTTTGTTTCTGGCAGAAAAGTCTGGACAGTCCTAAAATAGTACAGGTGTGAAATGTGGGGCTTGGAAATGGAGGGAGAGCACGGAGAAGCAGCTGACTAACCAGGTTGGAACACAACCCTTGAAAGATAATTTTTGGGATCCCTGACTCCACAAATACAGCCTGAATTGAAATCACACAGCACATTGTCTAGTGTTGTGTGCAGATGCCAAGTTAAGGATCACCCACGACACAACCTATTTCCTCACAATTGTGGATTCATGTTCCTTAATTCTTGTCATTCTCAACTCTCCTGTCAGTGCACACATTTGATCCGGTTTGGGCGTGACAGGTTTTACACATGTTGTCACAACCATTGTGAGCTTATACATCCAGCTGCCCTGTTGTGTCCAGAAGACACAGTTTCACTGTAGCTGTCTACTCTACTAACTCTGGCTCTTCTAGTCTTTTTTTTTTTTTTTTTTGGGTTTTTTTTTTTTTTTTAAATTTCTGTCTCTTCCCCACCGCCGCCTCCCCTTTCCCTCCCCCTCCCCCAATAAAGTCCCCCCTCCCTCTTCAGCCCAAAGAGCAATCAGGGTTCCCTGCCCTGTGGGAAGTCCGAGGACCACCCACCTCCATCCAGGTCTAGTAAGGTGAGCATCCAAACTGCCTAGGCTCCCACAAAACCAATAGGTGCAGTAGGATCAACTACAGTCCTCCGCTCTACCAGGGAGCTATCGAAGGGAAGCACTCTTATAGTCTTTTTATCTCCCCTTCAACAACCATCCCTGTGCCTTTGGAACTAGAATTATATATATTCCATTCAGGGCTGGATATTGTTCAGTGTCTTATTCTCTGAATGTTGGCCATTTGTGGATCTCTGTATAGATTATCATCTCTTACAAATATGAACAACCATAATAAAGGTTGGGAGATGCCTTAATCTATGGAAATAATGATGATTCAAGAAGAGCTGGCTTCATATTATACCCATTTAACAGGATAACAATAGTAATGTTTATCTAGAGCCAACAATCTGTCTAGCCTTAAGTTCTTGCCAAGGTGTGGGTTTCATTTAGTAGAGAAACTATTAAATCTAGTTTTGGGGGGTGTTCATGGTGACCTTCAGGGGGTCTTGGTTACAAAAATCATCAGGTCAGTATCATAATTCTCAGTATTATTGGTTAATGCCAACTTTTCTCAACATCTTATATGCAGTTACAAATATCATCAGGTCAGCATCATAATTCTCAGGATTATTGGTCAATAGCATCTTTTCTCAACACCTTATATGCAGTTACAAATACCAGGTCAATACCTGTAAGAGTACAATGACATTGCTCCAGTCTCTGAGCAGCTGTTAAACCCTTAGGCTGCCTCCTTTCGTAAGTGAAGGGGGGTTTCAGTCATTTATTATTTTGAGTCTTTCTTTCCCTAAGGGGAAAGCTTAGGTCTTAGATTTTAGGTTCAATATTTTAATGGAAATGAGTTCTGTGTCTCAAAGATTTGTTTTAATCAGATATTCAGTCTGCATCTCAGCTGCAAAGCAAACAAGATTCAAGGTGCAGAAAATTGTAGTCATTTTGGTTGTCATCTCAGCAGGGTCTCTGGGTCTCTGTGTGTGTCCCAAGTGTGGAAGCATCTCAGCATCTGCCCCTCAGTCCAGCATGGCACCCTGCAGTGTAGAGTGTTGGCAGCAGGTCCTGGGATCAGGGACTCCTCTCTGTGGGGGCAAGGAAGACTGGATCAAGGAGTCCTCTCCATCTCCTTTCTTGAACTCATCAATGGGGGCATTTAAAGCTACGATAGCATCATGTCTGCCACTCCTTTACTGCATATGCAGTCATCTCATCCAGCTTAATTTTAATTCTGTGAACAAAAGCACAAACCCATTCAACCCCAAATTAATTAGGTTAATAGGTTGGGTCTTTTTATAATTCATTGCATGGGCTTTTTTCACCTTGCCTCAATAAAGGTCACCTTGGTGCCATCATGCCAGATCTGTCTGCAACTTTTATCCTCTTAAGTTGTTTTCAAGGAGCTATATCACACTCCACAGTTCCTTTCCATTATTAACCATGTATGCAGTTCTTCCATTGGAAGAGCAATGTGTAAAATTTTTTGCATAATATTCTTTAAGGTATCTTTAGCTATAACCTTAGCAAAATATAGTTGTAAGAATTGCAGCAATGATCATCTGGGAAGGATTATTACTCTGGCCTTTGAATTGAGCAAATACAATTGTCCAAGAATCACTACCTTAAAATTATTTATTAATCTATTGCTTAGTATAGGAAACATTGATCATAGTCAGTTCTCTGCTAAAATAGCTCCTAGATTTCATCCTGCTCTTTTGTATTGCCCAAGCTACTGCTTTAAATTAATAGTTTAATATATCAACTGGCAAAAATTGGAAGGTGCAGCCATAAAAAAAATTCTGAAAAAAAATTCTGCTTTTTTCATAAAAGTGCTGTAGAATAAGTTTTGTACTTAATATCCACACTTGATATAGCTAAGTCATAATTAATATACTGTACTTGCTGATATTGTATACTCTACCTGTTGATCTATACTCCACCTGCTTGAGTACCTGTTTGGCAGCTTCTATAAGTTCTCTACTAGAAATTGGGCCTATATACAAAAGATGTTCAACCATACCATAAGGACATGTGCTCAACTATGTTCACAGCAGAATTACTTTGTCATAGACAAGATCTGAAAACAACCCAAAATGCACCTCTTATACACATATAATAAATGAGAGACATTATCTTTTACAAATAGTCATAAATACCATAAAATATCTTGAAGTAACTCTAACCACACAAATGGAAAAACCTGCATAAGAACTTTACATCTCTGAAGAAAGAAATTTAAGCTATCAGAAAATGGAAAGATCTCTTATTCTTATTCTCTTGGGAAAGTAGAACCAACATAGCAAAATGACAATCTTACTGAAATCAACCTACAAATTCAATTCAAATGCCCATTAAAATTATAGCAAAATCCTTCATAGACTTTGAAAGAACAATCCTCAACCTTATAAGAAAAAATAAAAACTCAGGATAGCCTAAACAATCTTAAAATCCTGTACAACGAAAGAACTTTTTTTTTTTTTTTTTTTTTTTTGGTCGAAAGAACTTTTGAATGCATCACAATCTCTGACTTTAAAACTTCACTGCAGAACCACAGTACTGAAATCAATCCACCTTGCATACAAATTCACACGCCTACAAACAGAAGATTTTTGACAAAGAAGCAAAATTGTGAAATGGAAAAGAAGCATGTTTAACCTGCTTGCTTATTTTGAATTGTCCTGAAGCTGTAGTTTTCTGAGGTTACTTTATTTTAAACCTGCCTTTCAGCTCCCTGCTGAATCTGCCTCACAGCAGGGGATAGCAGCCTGCTGTCCCAAGTTCTGGTGGGCATAGCTGCGCTGATTTTTAACTTTCTTTTTTATTTTAACTTGTAAGCATAAAATTAAGAGAATTCCTGAATATTCTTCTTTGTTCTACTGGCTGACTTTGGGATGACTGTGTGGGGTTAAATTTGTTCTATAACCTATTCCTGCTTGTCTTTTACCCACAGGTGGGTTAGATTTAGCTGGCCACTGCGCACACGTGATGCTTTAATCTCAGCGGTAACCTAGGTGATTCTTGGGCCAAATACCCTTTTTCCTTCACTTTTCCTACCCGTTTAGCAAGCAATAAAAGTTGTATCTCCACGTCTATCATGCTTAGAGATTCTAAATATCTCTGCCATTGTTTCTGCTGCACTCTAACTCCCTTTAGCTACCAACATATATAACTAAATACTTTTTTCCTTCTCTCTCTCTCTCTCTCTCTCTCTCTCTCACACACACACACACACACACACACACACACACACACACACAAAACTTATTTACGCATTTTTACTCCCGATTTAAGTTTTGTCCCATTTTTCTACACTTCTTAAAATGTATTCTCTATTTCTGAGCACTTAAATATCCACCTGTGTTGAAATTTTTTCTCGTGGGTTCCTCACTTCTCTACTTCCTCACTTTTTTTCGTGTTTTTGGGGGTTCGCAGATCAGCCTCAAGTCTGGGCACTATTATGTCAGGGTCTGGTGTTAGCCTGGACCATAATTATTTCTCTTGACTAGACCCCAACATAAACTATCTCTCTTGACCGGCGTGGAGGTGTGGGAATAAAGACACATCTCACACAGCTTTATCAGGAGGAAGATTCTCAGTGGTCCCTCATGAAGTCCTGAGTTCACATCCTGAAGAATATCATATATCATATATTTTTTTTTCAAAATCCTTTTGGTCATGGTATTTATAAAAGCATTAGAAAAGACACTAGAACAAATTTCTGCTAGCTCCCAGTTAAACTCTTAATTATGGATAAATTAAAACAGGTAACGTAAGGGAAAATAATATAAAAATCTGCATGAGCGCTTTAGCTAGCATCAACAACTATAAAAAACATGAGCAACTGTGTTGCATCTACCTTGCGAGCAGCAATGTATATCAAATCCAAGATGTCTTCTCCATATGTGCACACTTTCTTCAGTGTGTTCTCCAGATGAATAGAAATTTAACATATCCATAGCTTTACACATTTAGAAATAAATAATAATGAATCACATTTGACATCAGTGTTTAACCAATGCCAAATCTCTAATGATCACATAAATCTAATTTTCCGTTTTGTTTATGTTTTCAAAAAATGTCAGTAAGTGTAGCTATTGTATTTGGTGAAAGTAAATTTTCATTTTCCTAGATTTACTTTCCTTTTGTACTGTCCATGAGTAATATAAACTTGCAATTGATGTGAGAACTCCTTCAGCCAATAGCCTTTAAAATTCCAGCTCACTTGGGCGTGGTAACTTATACTACAAATGCAGCTGTAGAACTTGCATGCTCTCTCTGGGCTGCTGGATTCAGTTCCTGTCCCAAGTTCGTGCAGAGGACCATAATCTTTGAGTCTTCCCCTAAATTAAGAACCCTTTAATATACGCAATTCTGAGCTAGTGTGGGACTACTTTATATAGTCAGTCTACATCTGACGCACACATGAATCCCAACTCCACACCTACTGGGACTGGCCCAGAAGGTCTCCCACCTCCTGCTCACCTGGCTTGATTTCACCTACTAAGCAGTTTTTTTTTTTGGCCAAAACCCCACCATAGCGGGGATACCCCCTTTTTTTAAATTTATTAAAGATTTCTGTCTCTTCCCCACCTCTGCCTCCTCTTTCCCTCCCCCTCCCCCAATCAAGTCCCCCTCCCTCATCAGCCCAAAGAGCAATCAGGGTTCCCTGCCCTGTGGGAAGTCCAAGGACCACCCTCCTCCATCCAGGTCTCGTAAGGTGAGCATCCAAACTGCCTAGGCTCCCACAAAGCCAATACGTGCAGTAGGATCAAAAACCCATTGCCATTGTTCTTGAGGTCTCAGTAGTCCTCATTGTCCGCTATGTTCAGTGAGACCGGTTTTAACCCAGGCTTTTNGTTCCCGATAGAACATCCCCATTGTCTCAGTGTGTGGGTGCACCCCTCGCGGTCCTGAGTTCCTTGCTCGTGCTCTCTCTCCTTCTGCTCCTGATTTGGACCTTGAGATTTCAGTCCGGTGCTCCGATGTGGGTCTCTGTCTCTGTCTCCTTTCATCGCCTGATGAAGGTTAATATTCAGGAGGATGCCTATATGTTTTTCTTTGGGTTCTTCTTCTTATTTAGCTTCTCTAAGAACCCGAATTATAGGCTCAATGTCCGGGGATACCCCTTTTGTGGGTCTACATGCAGTGCTGACTTACACAGCTTTTAGTTTGTGTTCCTAGCTCACAAGCTCTGGGTTCCTTGATATTCTGGCCATCAACAAAACTCTTGCCGAGTACAAAATTGCTTTAACTGCTCTTAATTTGTTAAGCAAAGCAGATTTGTCAGTATTTAAGCAGACACCAGTATGCAGAACCAGGTGGGACTGTTCACGCTCCACTGGTCTATCAGATGGTTGCAACCATGACACCTGTTGGCCAATAAGGATTATTACACTTACAACAAATTTCTGAAGGCCCATGGCAAAGTACATTCTTTAACATAAATAAATCAGTATTGCAGACAATACCACCATCCAGGAATTAATAACCTTCATACTTATACTATGAAAGGTATTCTCAAGGCTTATATGGTTTTTCTGATACATCCATTTATTGGATATTGGTACTTAGCTTTCTTTAAGAAAATGGTTTGACCCAGCACTTGGGAGGCAGAGGCAGGCGGATCTCTGGGAGTTCGAAGCCAGCCTGGTCTACAAGAGCTAGTTCCGGGACAGGCACCAAAGCTACAGAGAAACCCTGTCTCAAAAAAAAAAATGATTTGATAACAGAGCCAAGAATGAGGCATGTTTAGAAATGATATAGTCTTTACATACAATAATGAATGAACAGCTAGCTGACAGGATTAATACCATCGAAAATATAATATATAATAAGACATTTTGGATCAGCATACTTTAAAAGCATATTGTTAATAAACACAGATATGAAGTACCCCAAACAATCATAAATACATACAAGGCCTTTGAAACTGAGGCTCTTTTTCATTTGAATTTTTTTGTTAATTTTACATAGCAACCACAGTTTCCCCTCCTTCCTCTCCTCCCAACTCCCACCCTAGCTCTCCCTGCACCCCCTCTCATCTCTCCACTCCTCAGAGAGGGTAAGGTCACCTATGGGGAAACAACAAGACCTTGCACTTCAAGATGAGGCAAGATCAAGGCTCTCCCCATTGCATCAAGGCTGAGTAAGGCATCCCACCACAGGGAATGGGCTCTAAAAAGCCAACTCATACACCAGGTATAGATCATGGTCCCACTGCCAAGATCTATTCTTTTTTAGCCTAGTTTCTATTCAGATATGTCTGCATATAAGATTGAGGGGTCTGATCACATGGGCAGCCTCACTCCCATATGTCAGCACCCATTGTAAGGACAAGACAACCAGTCCTCCTTAACTCATCTTTGGTTCTTCTGGCCCCTGAGAAGACATTAGCTGTGTTGTATGATCTTTTCTTGGGGAGACAAACAAATATCTATTCATCCCTTTTAGGCACCCATAACAAACCAAAGAAACATTGTCTTTCAAGTCGAGTTAGGAGCATTGATCACTCACAGGCAACTGGGTCACTGCAAAGCCCACCTTAGAGTGGCAATGATTCACCAGAGTCACAGCCCTGGAGGCCCCAGCATCATTTGCAGGTATCTTCGCTGGCCTGAAATCCTCCTCCTGGAGAACAATTTTTGCTTTAACAACCTGTAGGAGAGCTTCATGACTCTTTTAAGGTTTGCACTATCTAAAATATTATTTTTATTTACTTCCTGCCTCTTATTTTATTTTACATTTACAATGTGTCTCTCTGTTTAGTGTGCATGTTCACACATGTGTGGGCATGTCAGCCTTATGTTGGGCCTCATCCTAAATTTCTACTTTTTTCATCAAGGCAGGGTCTCTCCACTGAACCTGGAGATTGCAGATGTACACACTCTAGGTAGGCAGTTTGCTCTATGATTCCACTACCTCTGTCTTGAGTATGGGAGTTCAAGGTGGCTGGACACCCACTCAGCATTTATGTGGGTTCTGGATATTGAGTTCTGGTCCTTACACATGCATGGCAAGTGCTTTATACACTTGATCATAGATTCCCTCAACTTCCTGAGTTTTTATTAGAATGATTAGGAACAAAGAGTAATAATACAACTATTTAATCTTTTTTGTCTGCACTTGTGCATGTTTGGGTGTTAGATGCGTGCATGTGTGCATTCATGAGTGTGTATGTGTGCATATATGTTTTCAGCTGTGCATGTGGAGTTGAAGATCAGAAAGAAAAGTAGAGAGCTGAGGTTGGGGATTGTCAGGTTCTGACATATTAACACATATGAAGCTTACCCTTAGGTTTTCCCACGTTGAGAGTGGATTGGCTAGTGTTACAAGGGTGGAGGGCAGGCATGGAAGAACTGGAAAATGAGTAGGATTTGGGTACATGCTGTGAAATTTGAAAAAAAAAATCAATTAAAATATATGCTAAAAAACAAATAAAAAAGCAGAATGTGGAACTGTAAACAGTTATGGAGTCCAGTCATCTTACAGATGCCCCCCTCCATTTCTGGACTCTAGACTATTCCAGGTATAGTCAAGTTGACAACCAAGAATCATCAAACAAAAGCTCAGTGCCAGTTTGTGTTACCTGCCCTTGAGTTGTTGATTAGGAAGGTCCCAGGGACCTCAAAATAAAGCAGTCGGTTATTCGTATTATTTTTCATTCCTCACCAGACCCTGATGGTAAGATTCTGCTGCTGAAGACACCACATATTTTGGTCACAGACACAGAGAAATATTGGTACTGAGCAGAAAGCTTCGTGCTTTGTGACCAATGTTCACAATATTGGAGGGTACTATGAAGCCTGCTAGAGGGAGAACAGTAATTACCAGTCTTGTGTGACTGGGGATTTGGTCAAAGACCAGTCTCCATGGGAAGAACACTTGCCTGTCTTTTCTGCAAAAATCTTGACATCTAAACCTTGTCCACTATGACTCAAGACTCCAAGACTCAAGGTCCAGCTATGGCCAGGCATTTCCAGCTTATTTTCTTCTCCTTTTAAAATGGCTTTAAAGAACCTAGTGATGGACCTGTCCCTTTATCCCAGGGACCAGAGTCACTACTGCAGCATGCCTTACCACTGTGGGTCTGAAATACTGTCTTATTGGCAACTACAACTCATTTTGGAATAGAGTTCTGTTCTACCATGTGTGAGTCTCTGGAGCATCTCTTTTCTGTTAGATCTGTGACAATGCTGGTCTCTGTTCCCCAGGGACAGAGATACTGTCACATCCCTTCTTAAATGAGCTACTGAGCCCAATATCTGAGTCACAGACCTGTGCGTGTTGTGCATTCCGTGTTTTTTTTTTTTTTGTGGGTGTATGTGTATTTGTTTTCTCTACTCCCCAGAGTCTTAAGAGTGAATATGAGACTAAGTCCTTGGTGCCACAGACCCTGGGGCCATAGCCATCACTTCACTGCAGCTCCAAACAGGCTCAAGTGATGCTGGTATTTCTTGTGGGACACATTATACCTGAACCCTTTCCAAATAGCCCTGACTTACACCAAGTCTTCAAAAGCTCAATTATATTGCACATAAAGTTGATACTCACCCCACTCCCGGAAATACTATATAAGAATTTATTTCCCCTTTTTTTTCTGAAATGGACTGTCCATGTTCTTTGTTACCAGCAGCAAACAAACAAACTAACAAACAAACCTCAAATGAAAGGCAAAGCCTTTCTAGTTGCAGGTTCCTCCCCAGCTGTACTGAGGCGTTCATTCCTAGAGGAATGATTGAAAATGGGAAGAGAACAATGTGGCAGATACAAGGGGACCTGTCTTAATCTAGCTGGTATGACGGTGGCTTTGGCCAGGGAGGCTTTGTCTTGTGTACTTAGAGTTTCTCAAAGCTCTCAACAATCTCCTCACACAGCTTCCTTCATGGACGGTGTTCTGACAGTGAGTGTTTCTTCTCATCAACAGAGAAAGAAACTAAGACAATGTACAGATTACTTCTGAGAGACCAAACCCGTTGATCTATATTTTACCTGTCTGGCAGCTTCTATAAGCTTTCTATTGGAAATTGGCTCATTGCTCCCTTTAAGAATTTTACCTAGTTGCTCAAGGTCTCCCATAAGAATATTAGAACTAGGGCTTTAGCCATTGAATATCTAATTAAAAGTTTGTAAGCTAAGCTCCTTATAAGGTGTAAGTCTGTCTAACTGATAGAAGAATGGAAAAAGAAAGCATTTTAACTCATGATGCTGGCCTCACTAGACATCAACGTGTAGAAGACTGAAAGTAGATTCACATCCATCTCCAGCTCAGTCGGTAGAGCATGAGACTCTTAATCTCAGGGTCGTGGGTTCGAGCCCCACGTTGGGCGCAATCTATCCCATCTAGAGGGATACAAACTGGGGTCCCTGGTAAACCTAGAGGAGAGGAATGGAAGGGCAAGTGACAGGAGAAACGATGGCAAGACAGGTTTTCTGATCCAGTCGTGTTTTATTGTTTCTCAGAAGCTGTTTTACAGCAAGAAAATAAAAAAATGAAAAAATAAAAAATGGGCAAGTGGGAGGGGAAGGTGTCAGGACCACTGGAATTCAGGTTCAGAGACATCCCTAGCTGATAAGGAAATACTGAGCATCTGTGATTGTTGACTAACAAAGAAAATGCTAATTGTTTCTAAAAGCCTGGGGCCAGCAGGTCTCATTAGGAGATAAGATACCAGGTTGATTTCCTAGGCCCAGAATTTCCCCTGCAGAGAGGAATAACTTACTTGTGAACTTAAGATGACTGTAAACAAAATACAGACCTCAAAATACAGGTCTTTGCTTCTGGCAGGGGAGGGGCTTGCTTCTGACTCAACTGATTGTGCCAGGCTTTGGTGACTCACCATGGGAGGCCTTAGCATGTCTGAGGAGTGAATTGGGGTGTGCTTATGGGAGGCAGGGGAAGAGGGGATAGGAAGACTGTGGTTGGTATGTAAAACGAATAAAAATATTAAAAAAATAAAATGTGTCTCTCTGTGTGGTATGCATGTTCACGTGTGTGGGTGAGTATGTCAGGCTTATGTTATCCTATCCTCAATTGCTCTCTGGTCTTTGTCACCAAGACAAGGTCCCTCAATTAAACCTAGAACTTTCAGTTATCTCACACTCTTGACAGCCAGCTTGCTCCATGGTTCCGCCTTCTCTGCCTTCTGAGTTTGGAGTCCAAGGTGCCTACCACACCCATTCAACTTTTATATGGGTTCTGGAAATTGAGCTCTGCTCATTATATGTGCACGACATGGCACTGTGTGTGTCTGTATGTGAGTCTGTGCATGTGTGTTTTAAAGTGTACATGTGGAGTTGTGTAACATGAAGGCCTGCTTGTTGGTTCCTGTCCTGCCCAGTTCCCACAGCTGGTAAGCCCCAAAGAAAGTCACGCAGAGGTCTCCATAAGTTATAAACTGATTGGCCCATTAGCTCAGGCTTCGTATTAGCTCTTATAACTGATGTTAACCCATTATTCTTTTTTTTTGGTTTTTCGAGACAGAGTTTCTCTGTGTTTTGGAGCCTGTCCTGGAACTAGCTCTTGTAGACCAGGCTGGTCTCGAACTCACAGAGATCCTCCTGCCTCTGCCTCCCAAGTGTTAGGATTAAAGGCATGAGCCATCACCGCCCAGCTTAACCCATTATTCTTATCTATGTTAGTCACATGGCTCAGTACCTTTTTCAGTGGGACAGGTCACATCTTGCTTAGTCGGTGTCTGGACAGGACTCAGAAAGAACTTCCTTCTTCCCAGAATACTCCTGTTCTCATTGCCCTGCCTCTACTTCCTGTCTGGTTGTCTTGCCTATACTCTCTGCCTGGCTATTGGCCTATCAGCATTTATTTAAAACATGATTGACAGGATACAGACAATTCTCCCACACCAGAGTTGAAAGACAGAGAGGAAGGTAGAGGGTTGAAGCTGGGGATTGCCAGGTTCTGACATATTAACACACATGGCCCTTATCCCTAGGTTTCTCATGTTGATAGTGGATTGGTTAGTGGAAAGAAAAGATATAAGAGGGGGAATTTATCTAGTGATTCTATTGTATTCACCATTGATCTTGTGATCTTGTCCTGGTCAGTCACTGTGGATGAGCTGAGCTTGAACTAGTTTTTTAAAATATGTCTCTCTAAGGAGAACTTTGGCATCTTCAGTCACTGTGTCAAGGAAATAAAGTTGTAAGTAAAAGGTTTTCCCAAAGTAATGCCCTGTAGCAAGAGGCCCACCATTAGCTGAGGCAAATTTCTCCACATATTTCAAAACCATTTCTCCCAATGTTTCTTCTTTCTTAGTTTCCAACAAATAAGGAGATTTAATGTTTTTTTTCAGTTGTTCAACAGGCACTTGAGAATCGTTAGCCATGACTTCCAGGGATTCATCATCTAGTCCAAAGAGGACCCGGTAGTGGTTTAACTTCACTTTCAACTCCTCGACTTCATCCATGAGGATGTCCACTGTAGGAACAGTAGCCAAAATTCCAGCCTGGCAGGCTTCCAACAAGATAAACTGCTGCATAGATTTGTGCTTTTTGTCAACGACAGCCTCAGTATTATTAGGCAAGGAAAGTATAAAGTTGTGGTGCTTTTGAGCAGGAAGAAATTTTATCAGGGCGTCCATCAGGACTGGAAAATTATAGTCTGATAAATTGTGGTTAGAAATCAAGAAAATCGGTGGAGCATCCATGTTATTCTGAATGAAGGTGTTCACACAGTATCTTCTGACCTGCTGCAGGGTCTTTACTCTGTCAAAGGTACATGGTTTGGATTCCTTTTCATTTTGTAAGTCAGCATCCACTTTGGTTCTTACAAAGTAGCAAATCTTTCTCTTCAATTTGATTGCTTGGGCAAGGTCTAGTTCAAGTAGTTTAAAGCGTGTGGCGGAAAGAATCACGAAGAAGTCATACTCTTGGAATTTCATTTTCTCCAGATAATATTTTGGTGGAATGTTCATAGTTCCAATGCCAGGCAGCTCCCAAAACGTCAACGTTTCAATTTTGGGGTGCTTGTATGGAATTCTCCTCATAGCTGTCTCTGCTATCCCAACTTGAGTTGCATCTTCCTCTTCAGGTCCAACTCCCCTCAGGGCATTGATGAAGCTGGACTTCCCTGCTCCAGACTCTCCTGTCACAGCAATGTTTATTGGGGCATAATAAATATCTCGTAATCTATTACTGATTATGTAATGTGCCTGATGAACATTTCCTCTTCTCAGAGACCTTTTTATAGAACGGATGATTTCCGGAGGAATGATTTCGTTTTCTATTTCAGTATTATTAAAATATGCAGTGAAACTGGATTCCAAATCTCCACGGTCTTCATTCGCAAATGTAGAAGAGAATGACTGACCCATGATTGTGATTAAAGAAATAAGTCACTGAAAGAAGGAAGGGAGAGTAAGTTACAAAAGATCAAAGATGCCTGTAGTGGCATTTTAATTGTACTTCAATAAATAAATACTTCCTGAAGATTTGAGAGTAAAACAGTCCCACTGGTCAGCCTTACAGACTAGGAAATGGTAACACACACCTTTAATCTTAGATGCTACACTAGTTGCCATAGAAACCAGGCGATGCATGCCTTTAATAATAATGGTACAAGCCTTTAATCCCAGTCCTAGAGAGGATTATAAAACAGGAGAAAACAGCTCTCAACACACGGTCTCATTCTGAGATTTTGTGAGGCAGGATTGCCATTTCAGACTGAGGTCAAGGTAAGAGCCAGTGGCTGACTGTTTTGCTTTTCGAATCTTCAGGTTGAACCCCAATTTCTGACCCTGAGCTTTTATTAATCTTGGTTCAGATGTCTTCTTTCTTAGCACTATTTTGCTTCACTGTGCTGCCAACTTAGTTACATTCTGTTATTGACTAGTTCCCGGATATTTTGTGCTGATTTTTTTTTTCTTTTGGTCAAGTAGATATAAGCTATAGTTCTATTGGAGGAGAAAACCTCATTTGAGGAATTTTCCCCCATCAGATTGGACTTGGGGCATGCCTATGGAACATTTTTTTGTTGATTCACTATTGATGTGGGAAGTGCCAGTCCACTGTGGATAGTACCATCCTTGGACTGGCAGTCCTGGGTAAATTAAGAAAGCATTATCAAACTATGGGGAGCAAGTCAGCAAACAAAATTCTCCTCTTGTCCCTGCCTCTGCTCCTCCAGAGTTTCTGCCCTCATTTCCTTCAGTGATGGACTGTGATCAGAATGTGTGAGCCCCCCCCCAATAATATGCTTTTCAAAATGTTTTTGTTCCTGGTGTTTATAAAAGCAATAAAAGGAATCTAGAATAAATTTCTACTAGCTCCCAATTAGACCCTTAATTACAAAAATTTGATAACTGAAGTAAAGCAAGGCAAAATCATATAAAAATCCACGAGTCCTTTAGCCAGTATCAACAAGTATAAAAACACGAACAATTGTACTGTATCTAACCTGACTGCAGTATTGTATAACAAATCCAAAATATCTTATTCATCTGTGCATACTTCCTACAGTGTGTGCTTTCAAATGAATGGAAACTTAACAGAATCTAATTTTTCACACTGAAAAATAAATAATAATGGGTGATATTTGATATTATTGTTTAACCAATGCCAAATCTCTAATGATCACATAAATGTTCCAGTTTTTCTTGATTTTTCCAAAAGATTTCATTAAGTCCAACTATTGTATTTGGCTGAAATATTTCTTAATTTTTCTAGATTTACTTTCCCTCTGTCTTTTTAATGACTTGGAGCTATCTCACCTCCATGAGGAATATAAACTTGTAATAATATAAAACTTCTTATCCTTAAAGTCCAGGTTAATATCCATTTCTTCAATACACTATTACAGGGTCCTCAGTCATATAGATTTACTATTTTCTTTTTAAAACTTTCATGTTCCGAAAGCACTCTAACTGTGCCCTGCAGTTATAGGTCAATTGCTTTCCTAGAATGAACAGGGCTTTGGGCTCAATCCCCAGCACCTCATCAAATGCAGGTTCTTGTGGATCTCTGTCATTCTGGTACTCAGGAAGTAGAGGTAAGAGTATCAGTACTTCAAGGTCATCCTTGGTAAACTGTGAGTTAAGGGCTAGCCTGGGCTACTTGAGACCCTGTCTCAAAAAATGAATATCAAGTTCTGCAAGATGACTCAGGGGGTAAATACCAGGCTAAAGAACTGAGTTTGATTGCTGGGTAATTTTTTTTAGCTCAGATATCATATTTCTGTCCTGTATTATCCACAAACCTGTCTACAAGACCTCCCATGGCAGCACAATGGCTATTACTATTAGTTAAGAAAGCAGCAAATCTCCACTGTCACCCTGGAGCCTTTTCCTGTCTCACCCATATCAAATTGGTTTGCAGACTTAAGCTCTATTTCCAGTTCCACTCACACTGATCATCCCTCCTATGTTATCTTCTTCAAGACCTCCTCAATCCCAACTTTGATAATGTCATTGACATTACTGTATTCCCTGTGATTGTCCTTGCAACAGCATGGATGATCAGCCAGAGTTGTCCCATTGACACTGAAGTCATATCAGGTCATGTCAATTCTGAGATGTACCATTAGTATACTACTTTCCCTCAGGGAAAGTTAATTAGGTAAAGATGCTACATACAACATAAATTGTACTTTATTATTACACTTCTGGGTTTTTTTCATGTCTGAATAACAGCCACCCTGGTATTGTGGGCTATTTTCTCATCTCAGAACTTTGTACTGAATGACTGTTTCCTTTCCTTGTTGGTCTCCCCTCCAGAACCACAGGTCTATTAACTTAGCCGCCCTCATCTAGGTTGTGCATCAATTAGGCATGCTTTAGCATTGCCATCCCCATTGAGATATAAAATCCCACCTGCCTCTATCACCCACCATCCTTTATCTTTCCAGCTTTACACAGCACTTGTTGGCAGATGATGTGCATTCGTCTGGGTTCACTTGCTTTCAGCCTCCCAGAGTATAATGAGCCTCAGGTATCAGAATGTGCTTTTGTCTTGCTCACTTTTCTATGACCAACACACAGCAATGGTGGTTTATCATCAGGCAATGAATGAGAGCTATGAGGGAAACACTAGATGTTTATTGTAAACATTTGTGCCTATTCTGTAGTTTTCCCTGGAAGTAGGTTTTTTTTTTTAAAAAAATATTTATTATATATACAATATTCTGTCTGTGTGTATGCCTGCAGGCCAAAAGAGGGCACCAGACCTCATTACAGATGGTTGTGAGCCATCATGTGGTTGCTGGGAATTGAACTCAGCACCTTTGGAAGAGCAGGCAATGCTCTTAACCTATGAGCCATCTCTCCATCCTGGCCAGTAGGTTATTGAAGAGCTAGTACATTCATAGAGAGTGGGTACCGGAATCTCTGGGAGAGCTCAAAGACAGTCTACCACAAGAGAGGGCTGTCCTTAGAATCCTACTGTGTATAAGCACAGGCACATACAGACTCGCTGCACAGGACACCCCGTCCAATCTACAGGACAGATGGGGACAGCTGTGCAGGAAAGCAGAGCTGTAGAACTTTGTTCAGTCTGACTGCAGGCACAGGACAGGAAGAGGTGGGTAAAGAGAATGTCCTGAAAGGGAAGCCAAATCTGATTAAATAAACAGCATTCCCTGATTTCCCGTTGAAGGGAACAGTCACCCACAGGTCACAGACAGAATGTTCCTGAAGTGTACAAGCTGTTCTAATCTTCAGTTTCCCCTCTCATTCTGACAGCTCTAGCTCCTGGATCTGTGATGCAGACTCCAGTGTGACAGTTGTCTGCGAGGACTTTCCACTGAATATGAACACAGGGAACGAGAAGGCTGTGATACAGTGAACATTTCAAAGGGAAGCCTGCCTAAATGTCAGCTGTCACCACACCCTGACATAACTCAAGTTCTCACAGATGGAGAGAAGACCCTTAGCACTCCTGCTTGACAATAAAGGAAACCACAGTGAACAAGATTTGCCAGGCACAGATCTCCGCAGCCAGCTATGGCAGAAGCGGCCAGCAGAGAGACCTCTTCTCCACAGGCCAGAGGCCTCAGGTTGTAAGGAACTAAGCACTATACCCTGAACTAGGAAGGAAGATGAGAATGACAAACAGCAACCTCGGGCCCACTGCAGATATTCCATCAGCTGCAGCAGCCAGTTACAGCCATGTTAGAGAAAGGAATAAGAAACAAGCCAAAACAATTTGAAACGTTTTACCAAAATCAATACCCAAATCATTTCCTTTGCGTCTTCCTCAACTTGAAGAATTGGCTAAGCCCCATCCATGATGCGGTCCTGTCTGCCTCGCAGCAGAGCTTCCCAGCTTTCAAGCAGAGGATACTCTCAGAATATGTTCTTAAATGTTTGATTACCTATCTTCTCTTTAAAGAAGAGAGATGGTGAGGGTTACAAGTTAGATCTGAGTGCCCCTGTCCACTTACCAGAGAACCCTGAGTCCAGTGTATGCGCTCACTGTAGTTCAGCTGCAGGAACCACTGCACACTGTGCTGCAGTCTCTTCCCATGAACCAACCCCTCCTTCCTCTGTGGAAAGCAGGTTTCTGACAGCTTAGCAGGACTCCCACTCTCTTCAGGGCCCTGCCCCTCCCTCTCAATGTGTGCTGGCCAATCACGGAGGAGCACGGGTCAGTAGCTTTCAGACCTGCTGCATTTCCAAGAAAAGGGAAATGAAACTAAAGTGACCAGTTGTTTCATTCCATTAAACCTTTGTTTCTTGGCAGAAAAGTCTGGACAGTCCTAAAATAGTACAGGTGTGAAATGTGGGGCTTGGAAATGGAGGGAGAGCACGGAGAAGCAGCTAACTAACTAGGCTGGAATGCAACTCTTGAAAGATAATTTTTGGGATCCCTGACTCCACAAATACACAGCACATTGTCTGGTGTTGTGTGCAGATGCCAAGTTAAGGATCACCCACGACACAACCTATTTCCTCACAATTGTGGATTCATGTTCCTTAATTCTTGTCATTTTTAACTCTCCTGTCAGTGCACACATTTGATGTGGTTTGGGCGTGACAGGTTTTACACATGTTGTCACAACCATTGTGAGCTTATACATCCAGCTGCCCTGTTGTGTCCAGAAGACACAGTTTCACTGTAGCTGTCTACTCTACTGACTCTGGCTGTTGTAGTCTTTTTATCTCCCTTTCAACAACCATCCCTGTGCCTTTGGAACTAGAATTATATATATTCCATTCAGGGCTGGATATTGTTCAGTGTCTTATTCTCTGCATTTTGGCCAGTTGTGGGTCTCTGTATAGATTATGATCTACTGCAAATATAAAAAACTGTAAGAAAGGTTGGGAAATGCCTCAATCTATGGGTATAATAATAAATCAAGAGGAGCTGGCTTAGTAATATATCCATTTAACAGCATAACAATAGAAATTTTTACCTTGAATCTATAATATATCTAGCCTTAAGTTCTTGCCCAGGTATGGGTTTCATTTAGTGGAGAAGCTAGTAAAAGTAATCAGGAAGCAATTAGTTACATGGATGACTTTCTTGCCACCGATACACTGGAGACCATGTCTTATCTGTCCAGTCATTATAGTTCATAGAGTTCAGAGACTGGTATGATCAGTGATTACGTTCATTCTTTGGTAGTATAATATGACTACAATTTGACTACATAGATGACTTTTAATTTGCATTTTTAATTATACTTTTATTTTAAATGAGTTACACAAACATAATACCTCAAACAAGAATAGAAAGAAATATACAGTATAAGAAATTACCTTAAATTTGTAGCAATAAATGAAAATACATATCAATGTAAAGTATTCATTTCCATATCATATCCTATTCATATTTATATCATATCTTTCTTTAGAAAGAGATTGACTGTGACCATTAACTGTTTATAAGCAACCCCTTTTAAATGAAAGCAAACATTTATAGACAGTATTTAGTAATTTTGGTATAGTTTTCTATACTACTTCCTGCTGATTGTTGAGTGCAGTGGTCTTGAGAAGGTTTAGAATTATGGTTAAATCTTGGCTGCAGTAGTCAGTGAGGTTGCATAATCTCAGCCTGTTGCCTTGAAGCTGTTTCAGGGGGTCTTTTTCGATCAAACCATATTAACATAGAAGGAATCCACATCTTCTCATCTTCCTTGAAAACAAAAGAAGCATCTCTTTTTCAAAGCAACATATCCTTAGACCTGAATTTTGAAGTTAAATACTTTTATGTGGGTTTAGCTTAGCAGATCCCACAATTAAATGTATTTCTTCAGTTAGTTCATTAACAGTTGAAAAATTCAAAGAAAACACAATAATTATATAATCTAGACTCTGTGTATCATTAGGTGGCCCATTATAAATTTTTTACTCTCCTTGTCTTTTACTACCCTTAAATTTCTTTTTTTAATTTATGACTCTGTCTGTCTCATATTCTCTTCCTTCCAAGCTCATGCACATTTATCAAACACAGTGTGATCACTCACAGGCAGCTGGGTCACTGCAAAGCCCACCGTAGAGTGGCAATGATTCACCAGAGTCACAGCCCTGGAGGCACCAGCATCATTCACAGGTATCATCTCTGGCCTGACATCCCCACTCCTGGAGAACAACTTTTGCTTTAACAACCTGTGGGAGAGCTTCATGACTCTTTTAAGGTTTGCACTAAGATATTATTTTTATTTACTTCCTGCCTCTTATTTTATTTTATATTTACAATGTGTCTCTCTGTTTAGTGTGCATGTTCACACATGTGTGGGCATGTCAGGCTTATGCTGGGCCTCATCCTCAATTTCTACTTTACTCATCAAGGAACGGTCTCTCGATTGAACATGGAGATTGCAGATGTACACACTCTAGGCAGGCAGCTTGCTCTATGATTCCACTCTCTCTGTCTTCTGAGCATGGGAGTTCAAGATGGCTGGACACCCACTCAGCATTTATGTGGGTTCTGGAAATTGAGTTCTGGTCCTCATACATGCATGGCAAGTGCTTTATGCACTTGATCATAGATTCCCTCAACTTCCTGAGCTTTTATTAGAATGATTAGGAGGAAAGAGTAAAAATACAACTATTTAATCATTTGTGTCTGCGCTTGTGCATGTTTGTGTGTTGTATGTGTGCATGTGTCCATTTGTGTGTGTGTTCACATGTGCACGTGTGCACACATGTCTATTCCAGTGTGCATGTAAAGTTGAAGATCAGGAAGGAAGGTAGAGAGCTGAGGTTGGGGAATGTCAGGTTCTGACATATTAACACACATGAACCCTACCCTTAGGTTTTCCCACGTTGATAGTGGATTGGCTAGTGTTACAAGGTGGAGGCAGGCATGGAAGGACTGGGAAATGAATAGGATTTGGGTATGTGCTGTGAAATTCTCAAAAAAATAAATCAATTAAAGCCGGGCGGTGGTGGCGCATGCCTTTAATCCCAGCACTCGGGAGGCAGAGGCAGGCGGATCTCTGTGAGTTTGAGACCAGCCTGGTCTACAAGAGCTAGTTCCAGGACAGGCTCCAAAACCACAGGGAAACCCTGTCTCGAAAAATAAAAAAAAATCAATTAAAATATATGCTAAAAAACAAACAAAAAAGCAAAATGTGGAACTGTAAACAGACATGGAGTCCAGTCAGTCCCACAGGGTGAAAAGTCCATCTCTCGGCCTTTACCCCGCTATTCAAATAAACAGGGACTTATTTTCCTAAAATAAATAACAATGATAAATAAATCTTTTTTAAAAAAGAGTTTATTTTTATTCTATTTATATTAACTGATTTGGTTATGAGTTTTTCTATGGTTAGAAAATTTTTAAATTTTCTTTTAATCTCTTGCTCTTCTCTCTTCCCCTCCATGACTTCTCCACTCTCTCCTTTGTTCCTTCATTTAATTAACTTTGTTTCTCAAATTTTTCTCTTTCCTTTGTCACAAGGGGAAGAGAAAGAATAAAAGCTTCTTGCTCTGTTTAAAGTAGAGGCACTTTCTGCTTTTTGCAGCTGGTAGTTTTCTAACAGAAGCCCTTTATTTTGTTCCAAAAAACAGCGCCAGGCACCTAAGCTGAGGGAACAAGCAGCATTTGTCTCTGACCCGAGAACTGTATCCACGTAGGAGCAAGTCCCCAGTTTTTCCCCTCTCTGTGTCTTCAGTCCCTAGTAAATCCAGATGCTTAAGCCTTTGTTTCTATTTCCAGAACCAGGAAAGGCGCACAGGGCAAAAGAAGGTGTTTGGGAATTAGTCATGAAAAGGGGGTTGAAGGAAACAATTCCAGAAAGTTGTCCCAGGCCAGCGGGGCTCAGCCCCAAGTTAAGATGATCTGGCTTTTTGTATAAACAGTATGTACATACCAAAAGCTTTGAAAAGTGTGGCATAGGCGGCCGGCCGCACTAGTATAAAGCTGTCCACTAGATGGAGCAAGTTCGAAACAGCTTCAACTAGCACTGGCGAAGTTTGGGAAATTGTGATTCTGTGGGTACCAAATAGCAGAAAAAAAAAAAAAATAGCCGGGCGGTGGTGGCATACACCTTTAATCCCGGCACTTGGGAGGCAGAGGCAGGCAGATCTCTGTGAATCTGACGTCTACCTGGTCTACATAGTGAGTTTCAGGACAGGCTCCAAAGCTACAGAGAAACCCTGTCTCGAAAAAACCCCAAATCCCAAATCAAAAGAAAGAAAGAAAAAAAGAAAGAAAGAAAGGAAGAAAGAAAGAAAAAGAAAGAAAGGAACAAAGAAACAAAACACAACTAGGCCAAAAAGAAATGAGTGTTCTCCATAGAAGCATACTAATTAAAACTTCCAGAACACCATTCAAAGCTGTCATTTATAAGAAGACATAGGAAAGGCAATCAAAATACCTTGCAGAAAAAGTAAGTTAATAGAAATATCAAATTTTTCTTTGAAAGAAAGTTGATAAAATGAAAAAGACATACTATTGATTTGGAGAAAAAATTACAAATGAAGAATCAGACCTTATGCACAACATATAAAGATTTCCTAAAACTCAATAGTAAGAAAACAAGCAACTCGATTTTCTAATCTAATAGACACATTAGCAAAAAGAAGCACAGATGTCTAATAATCACTTGACTATACAGTCACCATTGGGGGAATTCTAATGAAAACTTCACATACCCACTAGGTGGGGAAGGATTTCAAATGCAATTTAAGATGCTTAGCAAGTATAACCTTGTCCCATGCTGCTGGGAATGCTCCCGTTGAGAAACAGTTTGCCTGTTTTCAACAACATAAATTCCACTTTATCCAGCATTCCTGATGTTGAGGACCAGCCTCAACGAAAACACTTCTTACCAGGGTAGGGGAGTGGGAAAATAGAGAAAGGAACCATAAGACAGTATTGGGAGTGAGTTTCAGGGATTATTCAGATCCTGAAATCACCTGCATTTATTTTGCCACAGTTTTTATACTTAAGGTAAACTGGGGGAGAAGGTAACAAAGGCTTCGTTAACATGACAGCCTGAGATTTCCCATGATTAGCATTCTGTTGCCTAGGTAGCAGGAAGACCCAAGTCAGGGTTGACTCACAGACACTGGTCATGCAGGCAGAAAACACCCCTTCCCCAGGTGATCTCATAAGTTACAGTGGAAGGAGCAGAAGTACATTGGCAGTCCTGACCACCTGTCGGGATGGCGCTGAGCTTTCTTAACTTCAAATAGAGGCCAGGCAGCCACCCCCTGACTGATAATGATTGATGCTTATTATTCCCCAAATGCTCTGACCCTCAGATAACGTGGGAAATGGGCCTGAATTTCTCGGCCCCAACAGGTAGATACTTACTAAAGAAAAATAAAAAATAAAATGAGATGGCTCAATCTGTAAAGATACTTGCAGCCAAACCTAGACAAACCTAGTTCAATCTCGGGGAACCACATGGTAAGGAGAGAACTAATTTTGGCAGGTTGTCCTCTCACCTCCACCTATGTGCATAATATGCATTCATATAAATAAATATGTAAAAAAATCATGGAAAAATGAAACGTTGCACTCATATAGAACATTATCCAGAGGGCTGGTTCAGTGGGCAAGAGCATCAGGGTGTAAGGAACTAAATAGTATATCCTGAACTAGGAAGCAAGATGAGGGTGAGATACACCAACCTCATTAACACTACAGAGATATTCCATCACTTGAAGCAGACATTTCCATCCTTGTTAGAGACAGAAATAAGAAATAAGCCAAAATAGTTTAAAACATTTTACCAAAATCAGTATCCAGGTCATTTCCCTAAGGAGTACCTCAACTTGAAGAACTGGCTAAGCCCATCCATGATGCAGTCCTGTCCACCTCCCACCAAAGCATCCCAGTTTCCAAACAGAGGATCCCTACTCTCAGGGTATGCTCCTAAATGTCTTGTTCCCTGCCATTTCTTTAGAGAAGAGAGATGGTGAGGGTTACAAGTTAGATCTGAGTGCCCCTGTCCACTTACCAGAGAACCCTGAGTCCAGTGTATGCGCTCACTGTAGTTCAGCTGCAGGAACCACTGCTCACTGTGCTGCAGTCTCTTGACATGAAACCCACCCCTGCTTTATCTGCAAGACATACAGACTCTTCTAGGTTCTGCCCCTCCCCTTTCCGTGTGTTTTGAACAATCACGGAGGACCATGGGTCTATCTGCTTTTTAGGAATCACCTGCATTTCCAAGAGGAGGAAATGAAGTAAACCAAAAGTTGTTTTTCATTCTATCAACTCTTCCTTACTTGGCAGAAAAGGCCGGATACTCCTAAAATAACAGCATGGAATGGGGCTTGGAAAAGAACAGAAACAAGAAGTGTCTTACTGACTATGCTGGAAAACAGCCCTTGAAAGATAAATTTCCTGATTTTCCTTGTTCCTGACTCCACAAATGCAGCCTGAACTAAAGTCACACAACACATTGAGGTCCTGTACAGATGTCAATTATAGTCTCACCCAAGAAACAACCCATGTGACCCCCTCTGACTGTAACCTTATTCCTTCACCATTGTAGATTCATGTTCCTTAATTCTTGTCATTCTCAGCTTCCCTGTCAAGGCAGAGATTTGGTCATGCCTGGACTTTACAGGTCTTACACATGCTGTCTCAACCACGGCCAGTTCATATGTGAGCTGCCCTGCCATTCAGAAGATACTGTGTAGTTGTAGTTATCCATGACTCTGGCCCTTACACTCTTTTTACTCTTTCTTCCTGTGTCTTTGGAAATAAAACTACGTATATTCCATCTAGTTCTGGACATTTATCAATGTCTTATTCTAAGCATTTTGTTATATCAGTTGTGGATATCTACATTGATTATAATCTACTGCAAATAAGAACTTCCATGATAAGGGTTAATCAATGCCTTAACCTATGGAAAATCACTGGGAGATGGATTAATAGTATGTTCTGTAGTAGAATAATAGTCGTAGCTTCTCACTAAAATGTATGACCAGCATAGCTTAGGTGATTGCCTAGATATGGTACCAAATACGGGTTTCATCTTGTGGAGAAATAGTAATCCAATCAGGAAGTACTTGGTTACTACCACGCATTCTTTTACTACTATTATATTGGTGGTTATTTCTTATCTGATCAGTCATTATTATTGTTCAAAGAGTTCACACCTGGATATGATTAATGTTTCATTTTCTTCTCTGTTACTCTGTCTAGAACCTTCCAGCACTGTGAAAGATAACTGGTAGGGGTGGAGCTTCTGGGTCAGTATCACCTTGGTTTCTCCATGTCCTATAACTCAGCAATGTGGTGTTTTCACTAACAGGGTCTTACCGTGGAGTTCTGGAAGGTGACCAAGAGCACTGACAATGGCCTGTAATGATCAGGGTCATCGCTGGGCAACAAGTTGAAAAAAAGCTAAGTAATTCTTGGGTCTGGGCTTTTTATTTATTACCCTGTGGTGTCTAGCAGGGACATTGTTACCCCATTAGAGGGTCTCTCCATTGTCTCTTTCATATGTGTATACATATATTCAGGAAGCCTTTACATTAATAGGTTACGTGTGACATTTTGAAAATCCTTTAGTGTTATTTAGCCCTCCTACTTTCACTCCACTCCCCGCTCAATTTAACCCTTCTTTGCCCACACTTTTCTTTTAAATCCCATCTTCCCTCTCCTGCATTTTTCCCTCCATGACACCATAGTAATTTTGAAACTCTGTGGGTATTCCAAATGAAACACACATCTAAAGAAGCTAAGAGCTACCCATGAGAGGGATTAAATGAAGTTTGTATCTCTGGGCCTCTGATGCCTCACCCAGAATGGTTGTTTCCAGCACCATCCATTTCCCCAGGAATTTCATAGTTTCTATATTGTCAACAGATGAAAAGTCTTTCAATCTGTAAAGTTGCACGTATTCAGCATGCATTCATCAGTTGATGGACATCTAGACTGGTTCCATTTCTTGGTTCCTGTGAATAGAGTGTAGATGATGGATAAGCAAGTAGGTCAACAGAAGGAGATGGAGTCATTTGGGAATATTGGCAGGAGCAGCACAGCTGGATCATGTAGCGAAGCTATTTTCTCTTTGTGTGGAGCTTCCACACATGGTACCTTAGTAACTCCTCCAGTTTGCCCTCCCACCAGCAGGGACTGAGTGTTCTCCTTCCCCACCCTCTGCAATGATATTAGTTGCCATTTGCACTTCTGTTTCTAGTCACTCTGACTGGGCTGAGGTGAAATCTCAATGCAGTTTTGGCTTGTATTTTCCTGACATACAAAAATGTTGAAAATTTCAAAAAAAGTATTCTTCAGACATTTGCACTTCATCTTAGAGAACTCTCTGTTTAGCTTATGCTCCATTTTTAGATTGGGTTCCTCCTTTTCTTGAAGTTCAATATTTCTCTACAGATTCTAGATACTTACCCCTTGTCTACTACATAGCTGATAAAGATTTTTTTCAATATTGTAAACTGCCTCTTCATTCAAGTGATGGTGTCTTTTAAAAGTATTTTGAGTCAGTGTCTTCCTTTGTATACAGTGTAGGTCTAGTATCCCCATAGGTCTATGTAATCCAGACTGATCTTCATCTCCTGGTGATTTTCTCACCTTAGCATCCTGACTGCTGAGATTTCAGCTGTGAAAGCCCTTGTTTCTCCGGCTCAGAACCTCCTTTTGATTTCGTGAGCCAGTCTACAGCTTATGGACATTGGGTGTACATTAAATAGCCCCTGTGCATGGAGACTGAGAGGGTGTAAAGTGCAATAGAAAGCAATTTCTATTTCTTTGAGTCCTTTGAGAAATGATACACAGTTCGCCTATGGCAACTGCTTTTAGGAGCTCCAGTTCATCCTAAGCAATTCTGCTGGATGAATCCCGTTGATCTGTAGCATCTGCTCACAAGTGCCAGAGATCAGTCAACAGGAATGAAGTCACCTGCTATGGTCAATTTCATCGTCTGAGCTATTGAAGCCCTTTTCCAGGGTTGTAATTTAGGTTGGTTTTGTTGATGTTGTTGTTGTTGTTTTCCCTCAGGTTGGGTCAGGCCCTGAAGCAGTGTCTGCCCACAGTTCTGAGAGAAAAGTGAGAGTTTTTCTGACAGTGTTAGTAATGCAGGACTCCCAGTAGACTCTTAGCCAAAATATCAAGGAGAGCTGCATTTCCAGACATTGCCAGGAATGCAAAACTGAAACTGCTTCTCTATGCTGCCTGCTAGTCATAAACGCTGCACATTCAGAGTGTGGGAAGGGGTGCATGTAACAGAGGGGAAGCTTTGGTTGAGCCTCCTTGCTCCACGCAGATCCCTCATTGTTCTTCTCCCATCTTTCCCTTTCTCACCAACACACCAGTCTTTCATATTCACCAGCATGTTTGCTATTTTTCAACATGCTATTATTCAGCCACACTGTTCTTGAATTGCAATGGAACAGCGGATGAGCATAAATTTTTGTTTGCTTCATCTCTAGCTTCCCAGTGCTGGGAAATAACAAACAATCACAGGTGATATTCGGTGATTCAGTGCTTTCTGAACTCTACCAACTGAACTACATCCGCAATCTTACTTATTAATTCATTTATTTGAGTCTGTGCCTCACTATGTCACCTTGGGTGTCCTGGAACTCAGTACTTAGACCAGACTGACCTATAACTCACAGAGATCTGCCTGGTTTTGGTCTCTGAGGGGTGGGTTACAGGCAGATGCTATCACTGTAGGGCCATTACCTCTTAAAGTTAAATATTGAAGGATGGAGTGGTGGTTCAGTGGTAAGCACTTGTTGTGCATGCATGAGGACCTCGCTTAGGTTTGCCACACCCACTAAAGCCAAGCATGGTGAGGTGGGATCACCGTGCAGTCTTTTACCTATCAATGGTTATTAGGATCAATGAGAGACCTTGTATTGAAAAATAAGGTGGAGAGTGATAGAGGAAGACACCATACCTTGACCACCTCCCTGCATCCTCTACATGTACATATATGGCTGAGTGCACACATATAGATAAACACACTCACACGAACATACACCACTCACACAAATGTCAAATTTGAACCTTTAAAAATGGTAAGAAGTTTTTGTAAAATATATTAAAAAGCAAAAAGTCATTTCTAGTCAATGACACGAGCAGAAAATGATTCCCATTTTCTGAGGCTAATTTAAGCCTCACCAAACTGATGGAAAATAACAATGTATATACTCTTTATAGAAATCTCATTTTATTGTTTGCTACAGATGTCAGCTTCTTGAAATCATTTTAAGGATGACTTCAGCATTTCATATTTATCAGGAACAGCTGGAACAGAACCAGTGACATCCTCTGTAGGACTGTAGTGTACTCAAAAGAGAACTAATTGCCTCACTTAGGCTTAGGAATTAAATTTCAGTAAAGTTATACTTGTTTAGTTGCCTCATTAACTTTTTGATGGATTTAAATGTCATCAGTTGATTATAAAAATAGGCATCTGATCTCAGGACACACAAAAGGTTTATTAACTGTTTGAAAGTGTAATTCTAATCATGCATACAGAGAAATTCAATGACCATTGCGGTCTACCAACTAACATCCCTTGGGTTAGATTGAAAGGCCTTAGAGAGTTTCAGAAGAGACACACTGCACTGCACCTCACTGGCCAGCAGGAGGCAATGCTGATTCACCTGATTCTAGCCCTAAGTGATTGAGGTGTAAAGCAAAAAAAAAAAAAAAAAAAAAAAAAAAAAAAAAAAAAAAAAAANAAAAAAAAAAAAAAAAAAAAAAAAAAAAAAAAAAAAAAAAAATCTATGGATGTCTAGGATTAAAACTTATTTATAAAAGGAAAAAAATGGGAATAACACACTCATGAATACCGAATACCGAACGAAGTGTTGCTTGCCTTTTTGTCCACCAGGAGAATACAGTGAAAACTCTGGACCATGTGATGTAACCGTGGCATCAGGAGCCTTTCATATCCATGAGAGAGTACACGACTCCTCAGCCTCACTTCTTATCTAGTCACATACGAGTGAGGACCACGCCCATAAAGCTAGTCACCCCAAATACCATTGGCTAAGCAGATTGAATTCTCACAGTATCCCCCCTTTGATCTAATTAAGAAGCCTCAAATCTTAACATAAAATCACACACAGTAAGAACAATTATCAAGTATTGTCCAGAAGAAATAAAAGTTAATAGCATAAACAAAAATGAAGTTACAACCAACAATAACAACATCAAACAAGAAACAAATTCTAGATGTTCCTATCATAGATATTTGTCAAATTACAGAGATTACTCCAATAGATGTCCTTTTCTGAAGAGTCTAAGTCTTGTACTTAATATGCCCTTAGTTAAGATTTTAGAGGATCTAACTGTAACTCTCTAGTCTTCAACCCCATCAAAAACCTGAGAAGCAAAGTAATATTACCAAGTAAGCAGGGCATGGAAACAAGTGATTTCTGAAAAATACAAGTTATGATAGAAACAGCTGGCTGCTTGGATAGTCACCCAATGTTTCTCTGCAATGTTGGGGCACCCAACTTTTGTTATATGCCTAGAATATTTGATAGACCATTTTTTAGAAGCAGGAAAATTTGAAGGACTGTTTTACCCCTGTCTTGGCAAGGTTCAGTTGAAGATTTTCCTCATGTCTTGCTTGTCCTGATTGTACAACATGCAAGGCAAGGACATTTCCCCCCCCCAATAGACCAGTTTTGCCAAGAAGAAAACAAACTCTATATGGAGTGTCTTCAGTGCCCATCAGCCTCTCAGGAGTGGTTCGGTGCTGCCAGGAGCAGTTGTGCCTCATGTAACAGAATTCTAAGTTATTAAAATATTTAAATGTCATATTCTAGTTGGCATACCCTGCTTGTGCATTTCCTGGCTGCCGTGACTTGAATAATCACACGGAAACTATATTAATACAACACTATTTGACCAATGACTTAGGCATATTCCTAGCTAGCTCTTTTCATAAATTAATCCATTTATATTATATTTTACCCGAAGGCTCGTCGTTTGTTGCATCTTGCTTCTTGGGCAGCTATGTGGCATCTGCCTCCTTCAGCTGCTATATGGCATTTTTTTCACTATACCTTCTCTCTCTATTTATCTCTGCTCAGATTTTTTACCTGACTTTTCTCTGCTAAGCCATTGGCCAGAACAACTTTATTTATTAACCAATAAAAGCAACACATATACAGAAGAACATCCCACATCATATTCTATAGGTCTTTTAAGTGTTTGAAGATTACTCATCTTTCAAAGAATAAATCTCTGTGCATCTATAAAACAGAATTAACATGACAATAAGCTTGACAAGCATGGGTGACTATTAACCTGTAATTCTCAATAACCTATATGCTTAAAGACTAAGGCTTCATGTTATAAAAATAAACAACCTATAAACAGATGTATAGTGCAAGCACAATGACCTTGAAATTGTTGCAATATACACAAATATCTTACACATGGTGAGATGCTACAGTAGAAATCTTAGACCCCTTCCAAAGTAGATATAGACACTTGCAGAAATTGACCTCTCTATCAGTCTTCTATGGAGAATTCTGATTTGGATAGGGGAATAACTGCTTTCTCAAGTTTATATGCCTGTGCTGGAGAGATGGCTCCGTGGTTAACAGCATGTGCTGCTCTGAAAGAAGAACCAAGCATGTTATTGGCACCATGTCAGGTGGCTCACAACTGTCTCTAATTCTAGCTCTAGGGATTTCTGGTGCCTCTGACTGCCCCTGCAATTGTATGCACATACTTCAATTCCCACAATTCATATACATGACTGAAAATAAAGTCGATATTAAAAAACTAAACTCTGAATGCCAAGCCCACTCCCAAAACATACACACACACACACACACACACACACACACACACACACACATAATTTGCCCAGGTGTTTCTTTAGAAGAATCTTCCAAACACTATTCAATGATTCAACAGATACAATAGAATTGAAATAACACCTCACATTATACCTGACCATCACACATTAAAGCTGAATATCAACTACAGAAACAACAGGAAACATACAAACTCATGAAAACAAAGCAACTCTCTACTGAATGAAAAATGGATCAATACAGAAATTAAGAAAGAATTAAAGACTTTCTAAAATTGAATAAATGAATTTGTAACATATTCATGCTTATGTAAAAATGAATATGTTTCTAAGAAGTAATGATGGAGGAAGGTAATTGGTTAATTATAATAAACCAACTGCTTGGCCTCATAGCTTAGAACATAGGTGGGTGGAATAAACAGAATAGGATGCTGGGAAGAAGAGGAAGTGAGGTCAGACTCTGCTCTGCTCCCGGAGAGACCCAACTGCTCTGCTCTCTGGAGCAGAGATGCCATGCTCAGCTCTCCCGGGTAGACCCGACAGCTCTGCTCTCTGGAGCAGAGATGCCATGCTCAGCTCTCCCAGGCAACTCCAACCCAGGATGGACATAGGCTAGAATCTTCCCGGTAAGCGCACCTTGAAGTGCTTACACACATCATTAGAAATGGGCTAGTCCAGGTGCGAGAATTAGCCTGTAAGGGCTAGAGTTCATGGGCCAAGCAGTTCTTAAATGAGTACAGTTTGTGTGTTGTTATTTCGGGCATGAGCTAGCCAAGCGGCCGGGGTGTTGGGGACGCAGCCCCGCCGCTCCTATTTCAACAAAGTAAGTTCAGAGTCTACATGAAACCACAACAACAAACAACAAACAAAGCAAAACAAAATAAAACATCCTGAAGAGATGTCATAGTAATAATTTAACAATTCCAGAAATACTATCTGGGAACTTCTACAACTGATAAATACCATCAGCGAAGTGTCTAGATACATTAATTAAAAAAAATCAGTAGTCTTCCTATATACTAACAAAACATGGACTGAGAAAGAAATCAGGGAAACAACATCTTCCATAATAGAGAAAAATAGTATGAAATATCTTGGGGGACTCTAACCAAGCAAGGAAAACTTGTATGATAAAAAATTTAAGTCACTGACTAAAGAATTTGAAGAAGATGAAAAACTTCACATGTTCATGGATTTGCATTAATATTATAATAAAAACAGACAATCTTACAAAATAAATCTATGGATTTGCTCAAGCTGATGCTCTGGCTTTCACCACACTTACAGATAAGGAATACAGTGACCATAAACTAACTTTATATTAAGAGATTCCTAACCCCTTACACCCACCCTCACCTCATTTCACTGATGATTTTAGTTCAGGAATTTACCGCTTGTGTTTTACTCTCAAGGACAGCAGAAGAGATACTTAACTACTACCAAAGAAAGGCTTCCTTCCCACTGGTGCTACAGATCCACAAATGACCAGGATCAGAATGACTGATATAGCATACCCTAAAACTGATTATTTAGAGACCTGGGTCTCTTCTTTATTTCTACGGCTTAGAGCGATAGTCTAACGCCAGATCTAGACCAGTAGAAATTCCAGCATCTGGCGAATGTCCTAATCATATCAGGAGCCATTAGCTTCCCTCTGAGTGTCTACAATGTTGCCTGGTTACCTGGTATCCTCATTTCATGCTGAAAGAAAAGAAGCAGTGCATTGATTTCAAATACAGTTCATGCTCTATTCATAATTTTACTGAAAAGAAACCTTTTAGCTCTTTTACCTACCACCTACAAATGTAGTGTAGTACACTATCCTCCCCTCTAGAATCCCCTGATGATTCAATTTCTTTCTTAACTAGCTTTCTCCATTAAGAAGTTCACTGGATGTGTAGTAGCCACTATTGAACTGACAGCCATGGATCTCTGTCTCTCTGTCTCTGTCTCTGTCTCTGTCTCTGTCTCTGTCTCTCTCTCTTTTTCTCCTCCCCCCCTCTCTCTCTGTGTATGTGTGAAAATTCTTATCTGATTTTTATGGGGCAAAAGAATTCTGTCCTTGGAACCTGCTAGGGCTGGGGAATTGCTGGATTTAAGCGTATATATTACTGGGAAAGCTTGTAACAAGGGCTGGAAAGAGAAGAATAAAGAAACATGGATAGACTGGCCCAGTTGTGAGTAGGTTTCTTAACGCTCAGACTTGAGATACCTTTGCTTATTGTGGTGCTATTGATTGAGCCCTGAGAGGGATTTGTTAAGCTCTGGACTCCTATGCCCCATTATTAGTTCATTGTCATCATGCCAACAAGCACGGAGGAAAGCATGCAGACATGATGTTAGATAGGTAGCTGAGAGTTTTCATCTGTATTGGCTGGTAGCAGGCAGAGAATGAGATTCTGGGCCTGACTTGAGCATCGGAAACCTCAGAGTTGGCCAACAGTGACACACTTTCTTTAACAAGGGCACACCTCCTAATAGTGCCACTCCCTTTGAGCCTATGGGGAGCATTTTCATTCAAACCACTAAAGGGATTGAGGAGGTTGATCAATGGACAACCTCACTTCTGTATGCAAGCACCCGTGGTAAGACAGAAGAGGCAGTTCTCTTCAACTCATCTTTGGTTCTTCTGATCCCTGACAACGCATCAATTTTGTTGTATGATCTTTTCTTGGGGAGACACAAATATCTATTCACCCAATGTAGGTACTCATGACAGATACCCTCAAAATCACCAAAATAAAATAAAATAAAATAAAAAAGTCTCACAACTTTTTCTGAATCTAGCTTAGCAAATGATTGAATTTATTAGGGTGCAGGTTGCTTACAGGAACATTGGTCACTCAGAGACAGCTGCATCACTGAAAAGCCCACTCCAGCAAGACAATGATTCACCACAGCTGCAGCCATTGGAGCCCCTGCAGGATTTGCAGACTCCTCAGCTGCTATGAAATCCCCACTCGCATGGAAAGCTTTTTGCTTAAATAACCTTGAGAAGAGCTTCATTTTTTGAAGTTTTTGTGCTAAGACTTGTGATTTTTATTTACTACCTGAGTCTTTATTTTACATGTTAAGTGTATCTATTTGTGGTGTGTATGTGTACACATGCATATACACGTCAGTCTCATGTTGGGCCTCTTCCCAGTTAATTTCTACCTTAATCTTATTTATTTATTTATTTATTTATTTAAGGTTTCTATCTCTTCCCTGCCACCACCTTCCATTTCCTTCCCCCTCCCCCAATCAAGTCCCCCTCCCTCATCAGCCCAAAGAGCAATCAGGGTTCCTTGCCCTGCAGGAAGTCCAAGGACCACCCACCTCCATCCAGGTCTAGTAAGGTGAGCATCCAAACTGCCTAGGCTCCCACAAAGCCAGTACGTGCATCTACCTTAATCTTAATGGGAGTTTCTCTCCACTGAATCCCGAGTTTGTAGTTCTCCACAATCTAGGTAGCCAGCTTGCTCCATGGTTCCACAGTCTCTGCCTTCCAAGTGTGGAAGTATAAGGTGATAAAGAGGAGATAGCTAACAAACATCTATTCATATCTTTTGTATGTGCATGCTTGTACAGGTTTGGGTATTGTATATAGCATGTGTCCACTTGTGTGTGTTGTGAGGAAAGGGCCCGCTTTTTCGTCCCAGCTGCCCTGCTAGCTTACACCCGAAATAACCACACAGAAACTGTATCAATTTAAACACTGCATGACCCATTAGCTCTAACTTCTTATTGGATAACTCTTACATCTTGATTTAGCCCATTTCTATTAATCTATGTATTGCCATGTGGCTGTGGCTTATTGGCAAGATTCTAACTGGCGTCCGTCTAAGGTGAAGGATCCATGGCTTCTCCCTCACTCTGCTTTCTTCCTCCCAGCATTCAGTTCTGTCTTCCACGCCTACCTCAGTTCTGTCCTATCAACTAAGCCAAGGCAGTTTCTTTATTTATTAACCAATGAAAGCAACACAAAAACAGAAGGAACTCCATACCACGCGCGCGCGCGCGTGTGTGTGTGTGTGTGTGTATATGTATGTGTATTCAAGTGTGCAAGTAGGATTAAAAGACAGAGAAGAAGGCAGAGAAGTGAAGAAGGATTGGGGTTGTCAAATACTAAGATATTAAGAAGTGTGGTCCTTATCTTTAGATTTTCCCATGGTGATAGTAGTTTGGCTAGCATAAAGAAAATATGTCATAGGGGGAATTTATCTAATGATTCCCTGGTACTAACCATTTGATGTTGTCATGGTCAGTAGTTGTGGGTGAGGTGAGTTTCAACTAGACTTTCGAATATGTCTTTGTAAGAAGAACTTTGGCATCTTCAGTCACTGTGTCAAGGAAAAGATGTTGAAAGTAAATGGTTTTCCTAAAGAAGACACCAGCACCAAGAGGCCCACCAGTAGCTGAGGCAAATAAATCCAAAGTTTCCGAAGCTAATTTTTCTAATGTTTTTTCTTTCTCAGTTTCCAACAAATAAGGAGATTTAAGGATTTTTTTCAGTTGTTCAACAGGCACTTGGGAATTCTTAGCAATGGCTTCCAGAGAGGTGTCGTCCACTCCAAAGAGGTCTCGATAGCGGTTTAACTTCACTTTCAGCCTCTCCTTCTCATCCCTGAAGAGGCCCACTAAAGGCATAGTAGCCACTGCTCCAGCCTTGCAGGCTTCCAACCAGATAAACTGCCGCATAGATTCACGTTTTCTGTCAATAGCTGCCTCTGTGATATTAGGCAAGGAAAGCATAAAATTGTGGCGCTTTTCATTAGGAAGATTCTTTATCAGGGTGTCCATCAGGACTGGAAAATCATAGTCTGATACATCTCTGTTAGAAATCAAGAAAATCTGTGGTACATCCATCTCATATTGAGAAAAGGTGTTCACATAGGAACTTCTGATCTTCTGCAGGGTCTTTTCTCTGTCAAAGGTACTTGGTTCATTTTTCTCCTCATTTTGTAAATCAGTGTCTACCTTGGTTCTCACAATGTAGTAATTCCTTTTCATGAATATGATTGCTTTGGCAAGGTCTAGTTCATGTTTTGTAAAACGTGAGGCAGAAACAATAATGAAGAAGTCATACTCTTGGAATTTCACTTTCTCCAGATACTCTTCTGGCGGAAAGTTCATAGTTCCAATGCCAGGCAGGTCCCATAGAGTCAAAGTTCTAATTTTGGGGTGTTTGTATGGAGCTCTTTTAATAGTTGTCTCTGTTACCCCAACTTCAGCTGCATCTTCATCTTTAGGTCCCACCCCTCTCAGGGCATTGATGAAGCTGGACTTCCCTGCTCCAGACTCTCCAGTCACAGCAATGTTGATTGTGGCATTATCAATATCTCTTAATGCATCACCGATTATGGAATGTGCCCTCTGAAGGTTTCCTTCTTTCATTTGAGATTCTACTGAATGAATGGTTTCCTGCGAAATTATCTTGCTTTCTGTCTTAATCGTCATTAAATAGTTAGCGAAGCTGGACTCCAAATTTCCAAGGTCTTCATCCTTAGATGTATCAGAGGTGCACTGACCCATGACTGTGATTTCCTAAAAAGTCACTGAAAGAAGGAAGGGAGAGTAAGTTACAAGATGCAAAGGTGCATTTGGGCTTTGCATTGTGTTCCTTCACTATGCTGCCACCTTAGTTACATTCTGATATTGAATAGTTTCTATATATTTTGTGCTGAGTTTTGGTTTATCAACAAGATACTAGTTACAGTCCTATACTGGGAGCTACTGAGTACCAGTCTTGGCACTCCCTCTGGGTTCAGAATTGGATTTCTATGGGGAACAAAAACTGGCTTGCAAACAGGATCTGAGGTGTAAAACAAACTAGCTGACTTAGGCATGGTTTTCCTGCATGTTTCCTTATTCCTTGGGGGAAGATGAGCATAAGGTCATAACGCATAAGGGCAAAACATACAGATAAAGGGGGGGGGCGATCTTCACAAACCTTTCAGTTTATATAGGCATACAGACAAGTTAGCAACCCCATAGGCGGTAACAATAGCAGCAAGCATGCATTTTCATGGAGTCACAGCAATCAGGTGGATCTTGCAAGGGGGTGCTTTACATTTCAGAGGGGGTGTGGCTGCGAAGTTCCTATGCAGCTGGGAACCCAATATTGGTCTCTATACTAATCTGCTGGCTTGATTTGCATTAGCATTTAACTGGTGGAGTTTAAAGGAATCTCTTCTGGGGACCCTGCTTCTGACTTCAGCAGGGTGCCCAGGTGAGAATTTTTCTCTCTGAAGCTAGTTTTGGTGACTCAGGTCTTTTTCCTGTATAAACAGTTAATTTCCTGAGCTATGATCTTATGAGCATTACCAAGGTGAATGGTAAATACAGAATATTAGTAATTTTTTAAGTCAGAGCAGAAGACCAATAGATTACACTGTCCTGAGTCTGCTGTTAGAGCAGACATATTGCCTCCCCATTGAGGCTCCTTTCTTACAGTGAGTACTGTCAATAAATAAAGTTTTTATGTAGATTTTTGCTGGGAGAACAAAGGACTTTACTGAGTGAATCCTTTTCACACCAAGGTTTCATGGTGAAGAGTGGGGGCGGCAGTGCGGGTGGGGGAGGTTTGGGGGAGGTATCTGGGGACCCTTACAGGAAAAGTCAGGTTTGTACACTGTTGGGATACTACTGAAGGAAGAAATGCTGTCATTTCACAAAATTGACAGTGACGTATTGAAAGTGCAGGTGAGCCCATAGCTCTGCAAAAGTGGGTTACTCCAAGTGGAGTGTACGTATACACTTCCTGTGGATAGTCCAGTTGATCTGTCAGCTTTGCATTTAATTTACATAGTCCTATTGGAAGAGGCAACTTCATTTGAGGAATTGTCCCCCATCAGAATGGACATGGGCATGCCAATAGAACATTTTCTCAATTGATTTTGATGTGGGAGGCCCAGCCCACTGTGGGTAGTAGCACCCATGGCAGTTGGCTCTGGGTAATTTAAGGAAGTGTTACCAAACTCTGGGGAGCTAGCTAGTCTAGTCAACAGCAATCTCCCCTTGTTCTTACCTCTCCTCCTATAGAGCTTCTGCCCTGATTTCCCTTAGCAATAGGCTATGATCAGAATGTGTAAGCTCCCTAAAATCATATTCCTTCCAAAATGATATGCTCATGGTATTTATAAAAGCAATAGAAAGAAAATTCAAACAAATTTCCACTAGCTCTCAATTAAAGTCTTAATTATGGAAAAATGGAAATATAAGTAAGGGAAAATAATATAAAAATTTGCATGAGTCCCTTAGTCAGCACCAACAAGTATAAAAACATAAACAACTGTGCTGCATCTAACCTGACTGCAGTATTGTATATCAAATCCAAGATATCTTCTACATCGGTGCACACTTTCTTCAGTGTGTGTCTTCAAATGAATAGAAACTTAATCAACCTACATCTAGTTTTACAAAGTGAAAAACAAATAATAATAAATGATAGTTGACATGTGTTTAACCAATGTCAATCTCAAATGATCACATGAATCTACAATAAAACAATCTACTTGTTTTATTGATGTTTCAAAAGATGTCAGTCAGTCCACATGTTGTAGTTGGTTCAAATAATTTTTAATTTTCCTATATTTAATTTCCTTCTGTCTTTTTCATGACTTCAAGCATCTCTCCCTGAGGAAATAAACTTGCAATAATATAAAGCTCTTACTTTTCAAGTCCATATTAAAATCTATATATTCAATATAATATTTTATCATCCTCAAGTCATCATTTAGATTTACTATTTTTTTTAAACCTTTTATTTTATAAAAGCAATCTTACAAGTGTACTGGAGATTCTTTTCAATTGGTAGAGAGCTTTCCCAGTATGAGTAAGGCATTGGGCTCAATGTCAAGCACCTCATAAAGTATAGGTGCTTCTACATCCCTGTAGTTCTGGTACTTAGGGAGAAAAGTTAAGAGAGTCAGCACTTCTAGGTCAACCTTGGTACATTGAGAGTTATGGGCTAGCCTGGGCTACTTGAGTCCATGTCTCAAAAGAAATGAATATCAAGCTCAACAAGATGACTCACCAGGTAAATATCAGGACTAAAGACCTCAGTTGGATTATTGATTATTTTGTTAGTTCAGATCTCAAATTTATTCTCTTTATTCTCCAAAAAAATCTGCCAACAAGACCTCCCATGGCAGCATAATGGACCTGACTATCAGTTAAGGAAACAGTAAACCCCCGTTGTCCCCCTGAGTCTCCTCTTTCTGTCTCCCCCATATTAAATCAGTTCATATTAATTCACAGACTTAATTTCCAAATCCACACAATATGTATCATTCTGCATAAATTATCCTCTTTAAGACCACCTCAATTTCAGTTTTGATTATGTCACCGAAATTACTATATTTCCTGTGTATATATTGTTCTTGAGATAACATGGATGATTAAACAGCCAGTTATACTATTGACACTGAATTCATATCATGTCAAGTCAATTCTGAGATGCACCAATAGGATCCCCGTTTCCCTCAGGGAAAGTTCAGAAGCTATACAGTGCATATATTACACACAACATATTTTGAATATAATTATTACACTTCTGGAGCCTCTGGTGTCTGAATTCCAACCACCCTGATATCTAGGGCTGTCTTCTCATTTCAGGATTTTGTACTTAGTGACTGCTTCCTTTCCTTGTTTCTCTCCCCTCTAGCCACATGACTCTTAATCTCCTTTCCTTAGGTTCTGCTTCGATTAGGCAGGCTTTAACATCCCCATTGGTTATAAACATGGACTTGACTTTAACATTCACCACCATTTCACTATGTTTCTCTCTCTCCACAGCTCTTACTGCTGGATAATGTGTATCTGTAAGGGTTCACTTGCTGTCAGTCTCCCAGAGTACATTGAACCCCAGGTAGCAGAATGTGCTTTTGTCTTACTCACTTCTGCATGGCCAACATACAGTAATGGTGGTTGATCATCAGGCAATGAATGAAGGCTATGAGGCAAACATCAGACATTTCTTGTGAATATCTGTGCCTGTTCTGTAGTCATCACAGGTAAACAGGTTATTGAAGACCTAGTACATTCATAGAGAGTGGGTACCGAGCGCTCTGGGAAAGCTAACTCAAAACCAGTCTAATCCAAAAGAGGGCTCTCCTTACAATCCTACTGTGTATGAGCATAGGTACATACAGATTCACTGCACAGGAAGCCCCATTCAATCTACAGAACAAATGGGTACAGCTGTGCAGGAAACCGGAGCTGAGAACTTTGCTCAGTCTGGCTGCAGGCACAGGACAGGAAGAGGTGGTAAAGAGAATGTCCTGAAAGGGAAGCTAAACCTAATTACATAAACACCATAGCTTGATTTACTGTTGAAGAGGACAGCCACCCACAGGGGACAGATAGAATGTCCATGAAACACACAAGCTGTTCGCTTTTCAGTTTTCCCTCTCATTCTGTCCGTTCTAGCTCCAGGATCTGTGATGTAGACTCCAGTGTGATTGTTGTCTGCAAGGTGTTTCCACTGAATATGAACACAGGGAACGAGAAGGCTGTGACACAGCAGGAATTAGAAAAGGAAGCCTGCCTGAATGACAGCTGTCACCACATCCTGACACAGCTCATGTTCCTCACAAATGAAGAGAACATCCTTAGCATTCTTGCTTTATAATAAAGAAAACCACAATGAAGAAGATTCTTCAGGCACAGTTTTCCACAGCCAGCTACAGCAGAAGCAGAGAACAGAGACACCTCTTCTCCACAGGCCGGAGGCCTTGGGATATAAACAATTAAATAAGAAGCAGGATGAGAGTGAGAAACGCCAACCTCATGCACACTGCAGAGATATTCCATTACTTGAAACAACCATTTACAGCCATGGTATAGAGAGGAATAAGAAAGAAACCAAAAACTTTTAAAACATTTTGGCAAAACCAACATCCAGATCATTTTCTTTATGCCTACCTTAAGTTGAATGACTGGCTAAGACCATCCATGATGCAGTCCTGTCCACCTCCCACCAAAGCACCCTTGTTTCCAAGCTGAGGATCCCTACTCTCAGGGCATGTTCCTAAATGTCTTGTTACCTATCATCTCCTTAGAGAAGAGAGAGGATGATGGTTAGAAGTTAGATCTGAATGCCCCTGTCCACTTACCAGAGAATCCCGAGTCCACTGAATGCGCTCACTGTAGTTCAGCTACAGGAACCAGTGCGCTCAAGGCTCTTCCCACGCACCAATGGCAGCTTCTTCTGCAGACATATCATTTTATAGGTTTTGTTCCTCGCCTCTCAGTGTGTTTTGGCCAATCACAGAGGAGCCTGGATCAGTTGCTTTTTAGAATCACCTGCATTTCCAAGAAGAGGAAAGTGAAATAAAATACACAGCTCTTTATCTTTCTACCAACACCTTTTTACTTGGCAGAAAAAGGTGGACATCCTAAAATAAGAATATGGAACGAAGCTAGAAAAAAGACGGAGAACACAGAGAAGCAGCATAGTGACTATGCCATAATCCTAATTAAATTTCATCTTTCCTATTTCACAGTTCCCACTCCATGATGCCACAGTAATTTCAAAACCTCTGTGGGTATTCCATATGGAACACACATATCTAAAGGGTGGAAGCTAAATCTAAGCTAAGAGGAATCAAGTGATGTTTCTATCTCTGGGCCCCTGATAGCTCATCCAGAATTTTTTTCCAATTTCATCCATTTCCCCAATAATTTAATAGTTTCTAGATTGTTAGCAAATGAGTAACCTTCCATTCTGTAAAGCTGCGTGTTTACTTTAGCCATTCTTCAGTTGATGGACATCTAGACTGTTTCCATTTCTTGGTTCCTGTGAATAGAGTGTAGATGATGGATAAGCAAGTAGGTCAACAGAAGGAGATGAAGTCATTTGGGAATATTGGCAGGAGCAGCACAGCTGGATCATGTAGCGAAGCTATTTTCTCTGTGTGGAGCTTCCACACATGGTACCTTAGAAACCTCCAGTTTGCCCTCCCCCCAACGAGGACTGAGTGTTCTCCTTCCCCACCCTCCACAATGACATTAGTTGCCATTTGCACTTCTGTTTCTAGTCACTCTGACAGGGCTGAGGAGGAATCTCAAAGTAGCTTTGATTTGTCTTGTTCTGATATATAAAAATGTTAAAAATAAAAAAAATTATTTCTCAGACATTGGCAGGTCATCTTTGAGAACTCTCTTTAGCTTATGCTCCAATTTTAGATTGGGTTCCTACTTTTCTTGATGTTTAATATTTCTCTACAGATTCTAGACACTGCCCCCCTGTCCAGTACTTAGCTGGTAAACATTTTTCCAATGTTGTAAACTGCCTCTTCACCCACGTGATGGTGTCTTTTAAAAGTATTTTGAGTCAGTGTCTCCCTTTGTATACAGTGTAGGTCTAGTATCCCCATAGGTCTAGGTAATCCAGACTGATCTTGATCTCCTGGTGATTTTCTCACCTTAGCATCCTGACTGCTGAGATTTCAGCTGTGAAAGCCCTTTTGAAATGGGCTCAGAACCTCCTTTTGATTTCGTGAGCCAGTCTACAGCTTATGGACATTGGGTGTACATTAAATAGCCCCTGTGCATGGAGACTGAGAGGGTGTAAAGTGCAATAGAAAGCAATTTCTATTTCTTTGAGTCCTTTGAGAAATGATACACAGTTCGCCTATGGCAACTGCTTTTAGGAGCTCCAGTTCATCCTAAGCAATTCTGCTGGATGAGTACTGTTGATCTGTAGCATCTGCTCACAAGTGCCAGAGATCAGTCAACAGGAATGAAGTCAACTGCTATGGTCAATTTCATTATCTGAGCCACTGGAGCTCCTTTCCGGGGTTGTAATTTAGGTGATTTTGTTGATGTTGTTGTTGTTGTTTTCCCTCAGGTTGGGTCAGGCCCTGGAGCACTGTCTGCTCACAGTTCTGAGAGAAAAGTGAGAGTTATGTTAGTAATGCAGGACTCCCAGTAGACTCTTAGCCAAAATAACAAGGAGAGCTGCATTTCCAGTCATTGCCAGGAATGAAATACTGAAACTACTGCTCCATGCTGCTTGCTAGTTATAAATGGTGTTCACAGGGAGTGTGGGAAGGGGTGCAAGCAACACAGGGGAAGTTTTGGTTGAGCCTCCTGGCTCCATGTAGATCCCTCACTGTTCCTTCTCCCGTCTTTCCCATTCTCAGCAACACACCAGTCCTTCATCCTCACCATAGTACATTCACCACCATGTTTTTCAACATGTTATTATGCAGTCACGCTGTCCTTGTTTTGCAATGGAAAAGATGATGAGCTATAATTTTTGTTTGTTTCATCTCTAGTTCCCCAGGGCTGGCACCGCAGTGCTGGCAAATAACAATCACAGGTGATATCTGGTGAGGAGGGCTACATCCAGAGCTTTCTGTACTCTACCAATGGAACTATATCTGCAATCCTACCTTTTGTTTCTTTTCAAAATATTTAAATATGTATATAAATATTTGATAATTTACTTGAGACTGTGCCTTACCATGTCACCCTGGCTGTCCTGGAAGTCAGTACGTAGACCAGACTGACCTCTACCTTACAGCGATCTGCCTGGCCTTGCTCTCTGAGAGGTAGATTACAGGCAAGTGCTACCTACCACTTATCTCTTACAGTGAAATATTGAAGGTTGGAGGGATAACTCAGTGACACTTGATGTGCATGCATGAGGACCTGGCTTAGGACTGCCACACCCACTAATTAATAAGGTTCTAATCCTAATATAAACCCCATACAGTAAGAACAGTTATCAAGTATTGTCCAGAAGAAAGAAGAAGTAATACCATAAATAAAAATGAAGTTACAACCAACAAGAACAACATCAAACAAGAAACACATTTAGATGTCTTTATCATATATAATTGGCAAATTGCAGAGATTACTCCAACAGATGTCTTTTCCTGAAGTGTCTAAGTCTTGTACCTAATACTTCCTTAGCTAAGATTTGATAGGATTTAACTGTAACTCTCTAGTCTTCAACCCAATCAAAGACCTGAGAAGCAAAGTAATATTATCTGAGTAAGAAGGACATGGAAACAAGTGACACCCAAAAAACTACAAGATACGACAGAAACAGTTGTCTGTCTGGACAGTTATCTAATGTTTCTCTCCAACATTGGGGCATCCAACTTTTGTTATATGCTTAGAATATCTGACAGACCATTTTTAGAAGCAGGAAAATTTGAAGGGCTGGCTTACCATGTCATGGCAAGGTTTAGCAGTCGTTTTTCATCATATCTTGCTTGTCCAGATTGTACAGCATGCAAGATAAGGGCAGTTTTTTGCCCAATAGACCAGTTTTGCCAAGAAGAAAACAAACTCCATATGGAGTGTCTTTGTAGGGCAAAAGGGACAACTGGAACAGGAATCCAACCAATTACTGAGTGCCCTGACTCTGAACCCAGAGACAGAGAAAGAAACACACCCTGTATTTGAGACCTGGGGTAGGGAGAGAAACATCTTTATCCCTGAACCCATCACTAAAGACGTGCCTTGACTCTGAAACTAGTGTTAAAGAAGCATACTTTGTCCCTAGAATAAGAGCCAGTGAAACAATATGCCATGGTCCTAAAATTAGAGTCAAAAAGCTAAAAAAATACCAGTGAAAGAAACACAGTTTGGCCATGAAGTAAGAGCCATTTCTGTCCCTGACCAATCCCTAAGCAGGGAAAAAATAACCAATCCTCTTTCTCTCTGGGAAAACTCTGCAGTTAGGAAGCCCTATATAAGCCTCTCCACTCTTCAGTTAAGGGCTGCCATTAATCCCTCCCTGACAGAGGCAGCCACTGTTCTGGATTTCTCCTTTCCAAACAAATGTCTTTCTTAATAGAGTCTTGGGCGATGATCTTCATTTGCAGGTGCAGAGCAGAAGAACCTGGCTGGGGTGCCCCTTAGGAAACTGAGTTGAAAGACCTTGCTGAGACGCTCTCTAAGGGCCCTTAGCAAGGCAGAGCAGAACAGAAGAACCTTGCTAGGATGTTCCTTAAGAGAGGCTGAGGAAGGTCAAGCAGGAAAAGTAACAACTTTTCCCTGAGCTGGAGGAGATTGTTATATTTTTTCAGAGGGTTTCCCTTTAGCAGAGTGTTACCAAAAGAAGAAACATCTTGGGCTGGAGAAGAAGCAGATAGTTCTACTAGGATGTTCCCTTAAGGAAACAGAGTAGAACTCAGCTGTAGTGGTTCTCCAGGAGGAGAGCAGGCTCCCTATATCCTGTGGGAAGACCATCCCCTACCGCACCCAGCTTCAGGTAGCCTGGTTTCCTTATATTCAGGACACCTGTCCTCCAGCCTGGCTTCCCTATATTCAGGACATCTGCCCTCCAGGGCCCAGCTGTCCTATAGCAGCCGCAGTCTCCAGAGCTCTCCTATTGCAGTTGTAACCTCCAGGCCTGAGCTGTCCTACTGGGGCTCCAGTTTCCAGAGCTGTCCTATTGTGGCTCTGTCCTCCAAAGCTGAGCTGTCCCATTCTAGCCTCCAGAGCCATCAATTGAGGCTCCACCCTTCCAGAGCTGTCCTATTGTTGCTCTAAGTACATCATGGCTTCCTGATAAGTCAGGGTATTCCTGCAACACTACTGTACCACATTCTCCTACTGTCTTCAGTACCCATCATTCTCTTGGGAGTTGATCAGTGCTTCCAGGAGCAGTTGTGCCTCATGGCAACAGAATTCTCAGCTATTAAATCATTACCATATTGTTCTTGGTGGAGACTACTCATTTGTTTCCAGACCATCCTGATCTGAATAATCACATAGAAACTATATTAATTACAATACCATTTGGTCAATGACTTAGACGTATTTCTAGCTAGCTCTTTTCTTAAATTAACCCATTTCTGTTATTTTATATTTTACCACAAGGCTCTTGCTTCTTGGGAAGCTATATAATGTGTGCCTCCTTGGGCAGATGCAAGGCATCTTTTTGACTACACCTACTCTCTCTATTTATCTCTGTTCAGATTTCCCACCTGGCTTTGCTCTGCCAAGCCATTGGTCAAATCAGCTTTAGTCATCAACCAATAAAAGCAACACCAACACATGTACAGAAGGACATCCCACGTCATATTCTGTAGGTTTTTTTTAGGTTTTGAAGATTAACTATCTTTGTAGAATACATCTCTGTGCATCTAGCAAATCTACCATGACTGTAAGTTTGACAAACATGGGTGACTGTGACTGTAATTCTCAATAGCCTATATGCTTAAAGACTAAATCTTCATCTCAAGCCCCCTCCCCCTCCCTCTGTAGTTGCCTTGGGCCAGACTCCACCTCAGGATTCCAACTCCCAGCCAGCCAAATACTGACCCACAGGGTATTTAAGCTCACCTGAAAGAGAAACACGTGGTGTTGTGCTTGCATGGAATCTTCTCCCTGCTATGCTTTCCCTGCCCACCCAAGAGTGCTGCAGTTATTAATGGACATTTAATTCAGTTTTATCTGCTCTGATTGGATTTTTATGCCAGCAGAGATGCTCGTCTTAAGACTTTTCCTAACAGTGGTAACTAAAACAAATCCTGTAAAACAAAAAGAAAAACAAGCTGCTAGAGATATCACCATCCCTTATTATAGTTGCATTAAAAAACCATAGTAAAAATAAAACATCAAAGTACTGGCACAGAAACAGACATGCTGATCTCTGGATTTAAGCTGAAAACCCAGAAATAAATCCACAAACCTATGGATGCCTAATTTTGAAATACACAAAGTAAAAAAGACAGCATCTTCATCAAATGATGCTGGTCAAACAAGATGTCAGCATCTAGAGGAATGCAAATAGATCCATACCTATCACCTTGCACAAAACTTGACTCCAACAGGAGTCGCACAAAAACCTCAATGGAAAATCAGATACACTGAAGCTGATAGAAGAGAAAGTGGCAAACAGCCTTGAACTCCTTGGTAACATAGAAATCTTTCTGAATAGAACACCTTACAGACTCTAAAGTTCAACAACTAATGAATGGGACCTCACAAAACTAAAGAGCTTCTTTAAGGCAGAAGATACTGTCACTTGTACAAAGCAGCTGCTTACAGAATGGGAAAAGATGTTTACCAACTACACATCCAGTAGAGGACTAACCCAAAACATACAAAGATAACAAAAACAAAAGCAAGAAAAAAAAAAACAGCTGGGCATCAAGAAAACAGCCAAATTAAAAATGGGATACAGATCTATATGGAGAATTCTTAAGAGAGAAAACTTAAATGATTGAGGAATACTTCAAGAAATGTTCAACATCTTTATTCATAATGGAAATGCAGATCAAAACTACTTTGAGATTTCATCTTACATGTGTCAGAATGGTTAGGATCAATAAAACAAGTGACATCAGATCATAGGATGGTGAGGATATGGAGTAAAGGGGACCCTTATCCATTTCTGGTTTGAGTGCTGACTTTTATAGTCACTAAGGAAATCAGTGTGGCCATTCCTCTGGAACGTGGGCATTGATTAACCTCAAAATCAATCTATGCCACTCTTGGGCATACACCCAAAGGGTATTTACCCTTCCACAGAGACACTTGCTCCACCATGTTCACTGCCCCTCCAATCATAAGCATCTAGAAACAACTTAGATTTTCCTCAATGTGGTACATTTACTCAAAAGAATAGTACTCAGTTAAAAATAATGAAATAATGACATTCACAGGCAAATAAATGGAACTAGAAAATATTATCTTGAGTGAGGTCACCTAGATGCAGAAAATCAAATGTCATATATATTTACTTATATGTGGGCATTAGTTGTTAAGTCAGTGATAGCCAAGTTACAATCTGTAGATCCACAGAGGTTAGATATAGAGTAAGGAACTAGGGAGGAGAAACAGATCTCCCTAGGACATGGAAAGAGAATAGGTAATTATGGATGGGCAGAGGGAAATGTGTGGAGTGTGGGGCTGGAACAGGAGGATCATATGGGGAGGGGAGGGAAAAAGGATTGAATGCCTTTAGAGATAGCTAAATATTTTTAAAAAAATTTTTCTTATTATGCATCCCTATCACATTCATTCCCTGTCCCCTCACATCCTCCCTCTGCTCTTGTAAGCTCCCCTTAAAAGAAAACAAATTTTTAAAGAAAAACAAATCAACCAAAGAAACATACAAAACACCAAAACAAACAAACAAACAAACAAAAACAAAAAATTTTCAGCGTGAAAGCAGTAGTGTGACCCAGTGAGTCACACATTGTACCCTTCAGTTCATACATCTTTACTTGTGTTTATAGCTGAGTCATTGGTCTGGCCGATCTTCTGACTTCTGCTGTACTCTTGATAAAGTACATGGTGATCCTGCAGTTTTGGATCTGTAGGTCTGGCCTCTTCACTTGCCCCTGCGGTCCATAGATGAGGTTGGTGTTTGGGGTGGGATAACTCATAGCTCTGCTTCTGGACCTAGGTGGTAGCTGGGTTGGTCAAGCTGCCAGCTTTCCCTCATTGTGACCACTGGGATTAGCCCTTCATCACTGCCCCAAGGAGCTCACTAATGCAGCAGACATCACGGAGCAGGGCCAGTTTTGCTGTTCTCATAACCCTGGGTTCTGTTCACCCACAACACCAGAGCCAGGTCTGCTGTTTGCCCAGGCAAGGTACAGAGCTTGCTCAGCCGATTACTGCAGGGGGCTTCCAAAGGAGAGGTGTGTGCCAGCTCTCCTGCTCTCAGGGCTGCAGGGATGGCTCATCTGCATCCCCATGAACAGGGTCAGCTCTAGTGTGCTGCCCAGGTGAGGAGTAGGTCCTGCTCTCCTGTGTGTTCTGCGGCTCATGAGGGCAGGTTTAGCTCTCTGACTCTACTGCCTTCAGAGTCAGCTTACCATTTCCCTGTCACCAGGGCCAACTCTTCTGTGCTGTCCAGATAAGTTGCAGGGTCCCACCCTTCCAAGTGCTTCAATTTGTCAAGGGCAGGCTACTTCTCCCTAGTGATCCAGGCGGTTAGGGGCAGGGCTAACTCTGTGAACCCTATCCTTAATGCCTTCAGTGATAACAGGATCCACAGACTCCAACACAGACTCAGGCTGCAGCAGAGCTATTTACCCAGACCTGGCCCTTGGCTGCTGCTCAGGCCCAGATGATACCATGGTCCCTGGGGGTGCACACACCACTAAGATCTATATGGTTCCAGCAGCAGCATGACCCTCAGACAGTAACATGACCCAAGGTGGTGGCCCAGACCCCTGATAGCTACCTAATCCTTAGTGGAAACATAGGCTATGGATATCAACACAGACATTGACTGTCAAAATACCCACAGACCTAGACATGATTCTTTACAGCAGCCTGGGATTGGGTGTCATTGTGGACCCTTTTGGCATTGAAGGTCACCTTGATTGGCACAGCCCCAGTGGAAGCTTTAATCTTAGCAACTGACATGGTTTAAGTGTCAGCCCAGGCCAGGGTTCTCTTCACAACCCTTGGTGGTGGCAGAAGCCATGGACTTCAATACAGATTGTACGTCTACCAGTGACACGGACTCATACACAGCCTTAGGAAGCATTCCAGACCCTGATGTCACCAGGGTTCCAAGTGGCCATGAAGGCCTCACAGGTCACCATGGTCCCTGTGGGAGCATATTATTCAGGCATCAACATGGTTGTGGGTGGCGGCCCAGGCTTCAGGAGTCTGCCTGGCCCTCAGAGCAACAGACATCAACACAGACCCTGACTTGGCCCTCAGCAGAAGCCAATGCCTGGACATAACCATGGATCTGGGTAACAAGCAAGCCATCATGTCAGATCATTCCTCATTGCCCTGCCATCTAAGATCTGCCCCTTTCTCTCTCCCATCCTCCCTCCACTACGTACTCATTCACCAGAATGATGCCCAATCACCTGGTTGATCTGGCTACAGGTGACTGCTGATTGATTTCTGTCTACCGAAGCCTAAAGGCATGAAGCAGAGCTGTGGTTGTCCTCCGCTGATACAGCTAAAATTAGGGGTTATTTGAAGGTTAGTTTAGAAACCTAATGTATTAGAAGTTTCCTATAATATGTGCATATATGAAGGCAATTTTAATATAATTGCAAAATAATGGGGAAGACAGAACTTCCAATAAACATCTGTTGTCACCCAATGTAGCTTCTGGGACTGGGAATTTGTTACCTGTACCTTAGTTGTTGGCCAAATGGGTCTCCCAGGATCTCCCAAACTACCTAGGCTATTGCCAAGACTATAGGTTTCTTTCTACCAAATGATGTCTAGGACACATTGCTGAAGATAACAGCTACACAACTTATTGAACCTGGAGTTTTCTCAAACATACAAACTACCAAACTAAACTAAACTACTAGAAAGTGATTCAATTGGAGTTACTGTGTGCAGGAGTGAGCAGGTCATGCTTATTCAAGATGATATAGTGTACTGTATTAGTTAGGGTTTTCTAGAGTTACAAAACTTATGGACTGACTTAATCTCTGCCTATAATTGAGGTAGGCTTCAATGCGAGTAAAGGAATGGATGTTCTAGCAAGGATGGGCAAGAAGGTAAAGAGTCAGTGTTTAGGGACCAGGAAAAAGCACTCCTTTTAACATATTCACAGATATCCAAGGACACAGAATGACTACTGCTCAAGCTGCTGCTCTGGTTTTCTTTCACTGATAAATAAGGAGTACAGTGACCCCAACTAACTTTATGTTAAGAGATTCCTAACTCCTTACACTCACCCTTACCTCAGTTCACCGATGATTTTAGTTCAGGAAATTTACTGCTTGTGTTTTACTCTCAATGACAGCACAAGAGATACTTAACTACTACTAGAGAAAGGCTTCCTTCCCAAATGGCACTAAAGACCCACAAATGACCATGATCAGAACTACTGATAACAGCATACCCAGGAACTGATCATTTTAAGGCCCGAGTCTCCTCTTCATTTTGGCTGCTTGGAGCTATAAATCTAACTCCAGTTCTAGGCCCCTAAAAATTGCAGTGTCAGGTGAATGTGCAAATCATATCAGAAGCCATTAGCTTCCCCCTGACTGTTTACATAGGTTACTTGGTATCCCCTATGCATGCTAGGAGATAAGAAGCAATGTGCTGATTTAAAATACAATTTATGCCCTAATCATAATTTTATTGAAAAGATATCATTTAGCTCTTTTATCTACCACCTACAAATGTAGTGCAACACACTATTCCTTTCCCTATAGAAAACCCTGATGATTTAATTCCTTTCTTAATTAACTTTCTCCATTAAGGAATTTACCAGATGTGCAGTAGATACTGTCACCTTCAAGATGAAAGTCATGGTTCTGTGTTTGTGTTTGTGTGTGTGTGTGTGTGTGTGTGTGTGTGTGTGTGAAAATTCTTACCTGATTTTTAATGGAAGAAAAGAATTAGGGTCATGGACCCTGCTAGGGCTGGGGAATTACTGGTTTTGAGAGTATATATTACTGAGAATGTTTGTAACAAGGGATGGAAACAGAAGAATAAAGAAACATGGATAGACGGACCCAGTAGTGAGTAGGTTTCTTAACCTCAGACTTTAGTCCCTTTTGCTTACTGTGGTGTCTTTGATTGAACCCTGAGAGGGGTTTCTTAGAGCAGGACTCTTACGGACCCCATTATTAGTTCATTATCACCGCTCCAGCAAGCATGGAGACATGCGTGACACTAGAGAGGTGGCTGAGAGCTCTTCATCTGCATTGGCAGGCAGCAGGCAGAGAGTGAAATTCTGGGCCGGCTTGAGCTTCTGAGACCTTTAAGCCAGCCCCAGGTAACACACTTTCCTCAACAAGCCACACCTCCTAATAGTGCCACTCCCTTTGAGCCTATGGGGGGCATTTTCATTCAAACCACTACAGGGATTGAGGAGGCTGATCAATGGACAACCTCACTTCTGTATGCAAGCACCCGTGGTAAGACAGAAGAGGCAGTTCTCTTCAACTCATCTTTGGTTCTTCTGATCCCTGACAACGCATCAATTTTGTTGTATGATCTTTTCTTGGGGAGACACAAATATCTATTCACCCAATGTAGGTACTCATGACAGATACCCTCAAAATCACCAAAATAAAATAAAATAAAATAAAAAAGTCTCACAACTTTTTCTGAATCTAGCTTAGCAAATGATTGAATTTATTAGGGTGCAGGTTGCTTACAGGAACATTGGTCACTCAGAGACAGCTGCATCACTGAAAAGCCCACTCCAGCAAGACAATGATTCACCACAGCTGCAGCCATTGGAGCCCCTGCAGGATTTGCAGACTCCTCAGCTGCTATGAAATCCCCACTCGCATGGAAAGCTTTTTGCTTAAATAACCTTGAGAAGAGCTTCATTTTTTGAAGTTTTTGTGCTAAGACTTGTGATTTTTATTTACTACCTGAGTCTTTATTTTACATGTTAAGTGTATCTATTTGTGGTGTGTATGTGTACACATGCATATACACGTCAGTCTCATGTTGGGCCTCTTCCCAGTTAATTTCTACCTTAATCTTATTTATTTATTTATTTATTTATTTAAGGTTTCTATCTCTTCCCTGCCACCACCTTCCATTTCCTTCCCCCTCCCCCAATCAAGTCCCCCTCCCTCATCAGCCCAAAGAGCAATCAGGGTTCCTTGCCCTGCAGGAAGTTTTTGCTTATATAACCTTGAGGAGAGCTTCATGAATATTTTGTTTCTGTGCTTTCTAAGACTTGTGATTTTTACTTACTTCCTCAGTCTTAATTTATTTTACATGTAAAGTGTGTCTCTTTGTGGTGTGTATGTGTACATATGTGTATACATGTCAGGCTCATGTTGGGCTTCTTCCCAGTTCATTTCTACCTTTTTCTTAAAGTGTGTTTCTCTCAGCTGAATCCCGAGCTTGCAGTTAATCACAGTCCAGGTTTTCTCCATGGTTCCACAGTCTCTGCCTTCTGAGTGTGAAAGTACAAGGTGTCTGCCACACCCACTCAACATTTACATGGGTCCTCAAATTGAGTTCTGGTCCTCATACATGCATGGTGAGTGATTTATGCCCTGAACATAGAGCATCCAACTTCCAGAGTTTTCATTAGAATTTTTTGATTAGGAGGAAATAACTAACAAACACCTATTCATACCATTCATGTGTGTGCTTGCCCGTGTTTGGGTGTTGTATATGGGCATACACCCACTTGTGTGTGTGTTCAAGTGTGCAGGTAGGGTTGAAAGACAGAAAGAGAAGTATGGAGTTGAATATGGATTGTGGTTGTTAGACTCTGCCATAGTAGGAAGCGTGGTACTTTAGGTTTTCCCATGGTGATAGTGCTTTGGCTGGTGTAAAGAAAATAGACCAGAGGGGGAATTTATCTAATGATTCCCTGGTAGTAATCATCTGATGTTGTGTCAGTAGCTGCGGGTGAGGTGAGTTTGAACTAGATTTTCAAATATGTCTTTGTAAGAAGAATTTTGGCATCTTCAGTCATTGTGTCAAGGAAAAGATGTTGAAATTAAAATTATTCCCTAAAGTAGAGACCGGTTGCTTTTTAGACTCACCTGCATTTGCAAGAAGAGGATCATGAAAAAAAATGCACAGCTCTTTATCTTTCTACCAAACTTTTTTACTTGGCACAAAAAGCTGAACATCCTAAAATAACAATATGGAACGGGGCTTGGAAAAAGACGGAGAACACAGAGAAGCAGCATAGTGACTATGCCGGACAACAGCCCTTGAAAGATGATTTTCTGAACCCTGGCTCCACAAATACAGCCTGAGCTAAAGTCACAAAACACATCATCTGGGGTCCTGTGCTGATGCCAGTTTTACTCTCAGCCAACATGCAACCCATGTGACCCCCTCTGACTACAATCTTGATCCTTCACAATTGTAGAATTGTAGAAAACTTCCTTAATTTTTGCCTTTCTCCTCTTCCCTGTCAATGCAGGGATTTGGTCAGGCTTGGGCTTGACAGGTCCTATAATGCTGTCTCACACACTGCCAGTTTATATGTGGAGCTACCTTGGTGTGTCCAGAAGACACTGTTTCCTTGTCGTTATCCACCAACTCTGGATTGTTTTAATTATGAACACTTTTTATTCAATTTCATTTTAAATTCCAATCACGGTTCTCCCTTCCACCAATCTTCCTGGTTATTTTAACACCCTGCCCATTACATAGCTGGTAAAGATTTTTCCAATTCTGTAAGGTGTCTCTTCACTCAAGTGGTAGTGTCTTAAAAATATTTTGCGACAACATCTTCCTATATTATACCATGTAGGTCTAGTATCACTGTAGGACTACATAGTCGAGACTGACCTTGACCTCCTGGTGATTCTCTTAGCCTTCTGACGGTTAAGATTACAGCTGTGGGCCACTTTGTCTGCCTGGCTCAGAACCTCCTTCTTGATTTTGTGATTCAATCTATAACTTACGGACATTGTGTGCACATTAAATAACCATCTGTGTATGGAGATTGGGACAGTGTAAAGTGCCCAGACCAAGCAATTTCAATTTATTTGAGTTCCCATGAGAGATAACACACAGATCATTTATCGCACTGGTTTGTAGGAACTCAAGTTAATCCTAAGCTACTCTGCTGGGCAAACATGGAGTAGCATCTGGTCACAAGTGGTGAAGACAAACCAACACCAATGAAGATACCTGCCACGGTCAATTTTGTTACTGGAGCTCATTTCCAAGGTTTTCCTTTAGGTAGGATTTTTTGTTGTTTCTCACAAGCTCTCAACAATCTCCTCACACAGCTTCATTCATGGATGGTGTTCTGACAGTGAGTGTTTAATCTCATCAACAAAGAAACAAACTAAGGCAATGTATATATTACCTTTTATGGCCGCCAAATTCCATACTGTGACAATGGCTACTTATGCCAAACATCTCTCTTATTACATGGCTTTTCCTGGGAAGAAAGAAATAAATGTCTGTTCATACTAGAAAGGGCACTGGTGACAAGCTAAAGAAGAGATTCCAGCCATGTCTGGTTTAATGAGTCAGTGAGTTTATTAGGTTTAATTAGAAATTTTATTGCTCTTTGTCATCTTCCTCAGGTGGGCAAACACATGAGGAGAGCTTTGTATCCTGGGACTTCACTTGGTTTTACTTCACTCCTCTTCTGACAATGTACTGGGCAGTCTAATACCTTCACCTGCATGTATTATGCGTGCAAATCTCGATAGTGACACTTCTATCATCCTAGGACATTACCCACTTCTACTCTGGGTGAATGTACACCTACTATAGACAATGGGTAGGATCTCTGTCTCAAGAACCCACTAGGATCTACCTCTGTGTCCAGTTTCTATTTAGATATGTCTGGGTACAGGATTGAGAGGGCCAATAAACTGGGCATCATCACTTCCATATATCAGCATTCATTGTAAGAACAAGGCAATGAGTTCTCCTTAACTCAGCTTTGGATCTTCTGGTCTCTCTTCAAGGCATCAGTTGTGTTCTGTGTTTTTCCTGGGTAGACACAAAAAATCTATTCATTCCATCTAGGTACCCACGACAGACCAAAGGGACATCTTTGTAGTCTAGTTTGTGAATGAGCGAGTTTATTAGAGTGAGGGTGACTTACAGGAATATTGCTCAATCAGAGGAGGCTGCATCACTGAAAAGCCCACTCGAGAAGGGCAATGATCCACCACAGTTGCTGCCTTGGGGCCCCCTGAATGATTTTCAGGAACTACAGCTTCTCTGAAATCTCCACTCCCACAGAATTCTTTTTGCTTATATATCCTCGAGGGGAAGGAACTTCATGAATGTTTTACATCTCTGTATGTTGTTGTTTTTACTCTTTGACTCTTTGGATGGGGGGTGGGAGGGTGGGGCTGCCCCACAGCTCCCAAACAAATGCACACAGAGACTTACTACTTTTAAATGCCTGGCCTTAGCTTGACTTGTTTCTTGCTAGATTTCCTTAAATTTTCCCATATACCTTTTGCCTCTGGGCTTTTACCATTCTCCATTTCTGTATCTCTTTTGTTTCCTCCTTGTTTCAATTCTGGCTGTGTGGTTGTGTGGCTGGCCCCCTTTTTTTCTTGATCTTTTCTCTCTGATTTCTCCTCCTACTTATACTCTCTGCCTGCCCCTCATATCCTTACTCCTTCCTTGCTATTTGTCATTCAGCTCTTTATTAGAACAATCACGTGTTTGGACAGGCAAAGTCACACAGCTTCACAGAATTAAACAAATTCAACATAAAAGAATGCAACACATCTTTGCATCATTAATTTAATTTCCCACAGATCCACAGCATAAAAATGTAATACTTCTTAAAGTAACATTCTACAACATTTCTCCCTCTGTCTAAATAGGACAAGGTTTTAACATTAACAAAGCAAAACTACACACAACAACTCAGTCACCAAGTAAGAATTACATTTACAAAATTTAGCCCACTTATGTTTAGCATATTCAGAGAAAATAATCCATTACCTATCCTATCTTAATGAAATTAAAGTTTTACATTTAATTTACTTTCTATAATAACTTAGGAAAATAGCAACTCTAGCAATCTAGTCTTCAACTCTATCAAATGTTGAAATAAGGAGCTGCGGCGGGGCTGCGTCCCCAACACCCCAGCCGCTTGGCTAGCTCACGCCCGAAATAACAACACACAAACTGTATTCATTTAAAGAACTGCTTGGCCCATGAACTCTAACCCTTACAGGCTAATTCTCGCCCCTGGACTAGCCCATTTCTAATAATGTTTGTAAGCACGCCAAGGTGCGCTTACCGGGAAGATTCTAGCCTAAGTCCATCGTGGGTTGGAGTTGCCTGGGAGAGCTGAGCATGGCGTCTCTGCTCCAGCAGAGCTGTCGGGTCT
>NW_026067979.1:7386555-7416016 GCF_014885135.2 Alexandromys fortis
AACAACACACAAACTGTATTCATTTAAAGAACTGCTTGGCCCATGAACTCTAGCCCTTACAGGCTAATTCTCGCACCTGGACTAGCCCATTTCTAATAATGTGTGTAAGCACCCCAAGGTGCGCTTACCGGGAAGATTCTAGCCTAAGTCCATTGTGGGTTGCAGCTGCCTGGGAGAGCTGAGCATGGCGTCTCTGCTCCAGCAGAGCTGTCGGGTCTCTCTGGAAGCAGAGCAGAGTCTGACCTCACTTCCTCTTCCGCCCAGAATTCTATTCTGTTTACTCCTCCCATCTATGTTCCAAGCTGAGGCCAAGCAGTTGGTTTATTATAACTTAACCAATGAAATCAACAGATTGATATATGACACTCCCACATCAATCAAAGACCCACAGAAGAATATAATATTACTAACAACAGAGATCACTTGCTGCCTGAGCAGTCACCCAAAGTTCCTCTGCAACACTGGGGCATCTACTTTCAGCCTACAGGTTAAGAGTATCTCACAGACTTTTCAGTTTAGCAGGATATGTAAAGGACTATTCTGCCTTGTTTCAGCTGTCACTTTCCTGTGAGTCCTGTGTGTCCAATCTTCAAGGTACATAGTCAAGCAGTCAAAGAACAACCAGTTTCTTTCCCAAACGCCTAATCTTGTCACAATGAAAACAAACTTCTATGAAGTTTCTTTGATGCCCATCATCCTCTTATGATGTTCATGTATGCTGACAGAGGCAGATGTGTCTCATTGTCATGAAAAAGCCTAAGTTAATAAAACATTTTAAATGCCATATTCTAAAGGCTTTTGAACTGTTTGCAGAGCATTTATCTATCTAAAATATACCTATTTAACCCAGAAACCATAACCAATGTGACTACAACTTTGATTATTATAGACTAACTATTAACCTCATTTCTTATTTATATATTTCATCTTTAAATGAATTGCATAAGTGCAATATTCCCAAGAGTAGAAACATATATACAGTGTTACAAAATCTATTTATAAGCTTTAAATTTGTATCAATATTCCAAAATTCATGCCAATGCAAAATATCTGAGATTAATAGTTGTCTTTTTATCCTATATCTCTATATTCCCCTAAATGATAACAAACATCCATACCCCATCAAATATCCAAAAGCCCCCCACATCCCTCTTGGGAATATTGGCATTGTGTTCTCGAAACTATATCCTGTTTTTGTATGTGGGCATAGACATTTTTACAGGTCTCTGAGGAAAATTGGGATAATGGCTAAGTTCTGGGAAGATCAGCCATAACCTTTATAGATATTTATCAACTGTCAAGATTCAGGAGGTCTCATTGTTCAAAGCTGATCCATTTTATTCCCAAAGGAATCCAAAGTTTCTTGTCTCCCATGGGAATAAAACTCCAAAGCATATTTGATTTCCATTTGAAAAATATGTTTTTGACTTAATTTTTAAAGTTAAGATAGTCCTAAAGTATATAGGCTGGTTCATTTTTTCAGTCCTGTTCATAATCCCATATCTCCTAACAGTTGTCTTTGCCCATCAGCATTCAAAAACTTCAACACAATACTATACAGACCCTGTATATTTCCCATCTAATGTGGCCTTTTTTTTTTTTACTCTTATTGTCTCTTTAAAGACTTCATTATTTTTAATCTATTTCTTCCTATGGCTATCTACAAAAATTTTCTTTTCTTTCTTAAACACACTGGAACATGTTTACAGTTTTTTTCTATCTGAACCTCTTTTACTATTTATCATTTAGCATTTTTTGAACTCAATGAGCCTTTAAACTGCTAAGTGATGTGGATCCTTTCCCAGCTTTGGTGGCTGATTCTGTCTGCTTCTTGGGTTGCGAAAGCCAAGGCTAAAGCTTATGGCCTGGTTGGAGGTTCCTGATGAGAAATTCACACCCCAAACTCTGGAATGCCAGTACCCTGTACTGGGACAAGTGTCACTTACTTAGATTTTTGTTTCTACTTTGAGGGCAGAGGCTGCTCGTTTGTTTTCCAGATGACCAGACTCAAAATAATCACACAGAAACTGTATTAATTACAACACTGTTTGGCCAATGACTTAGACATATTCCTGGCTAATTCTTATATCTTAAATTAACCAATTTCTATTAATCTATGTATCATCACAAGGTTGTGGTCTACTGGTAGGCATCTTTTTCCTTCAAAGTTACATGGCATCTCTTTGATTCTGCCTACTTTCTTCTCTATTTCTGCTTGGAATTCTTTCTTATTCTGTTCTGATTTTCTGTAGGTCAAAGCAGTATTACTCATTAACCAATGGCAACAAAATGCATTCACAACATACGGAGGGCAATTCCACATCACCTCTCCTTTTCTGTCTAAATAAAAAGGAAGGTTTCAACTTTAACATAGCAAAATTTAACATAAAAAACAGATATCAAGCGAGAATTATAGTTACAATATTTATATCTATTTTATTTTTATCATAACTAAGTAAAACTATGATTATACCTATCTATTCTTCAACTACATCAAAGACCCCAGAGGGTTATAATATTACCTAAGTTAACAAAAAGTCCATTTTAAGCAGCTTCCAAAATTCTTGAATTGACAGAGACATCTCATGGCCTGGACATTCACCCAAAGTTCTTCTTTAACACTGGGGCATCCATATTCATCCTACATGCCTTTAGTATCTGGTAGATTTTTCCATGAAACAGAAAATTTCAAAGACTGTTTCACCTCTATTGACAGTTTGTCATTCACTTTCTTTTGTTTCCTGCAGAATGCCTGGCAGACTCTTTTATGAAGCAGGAACCCTGAAGGACTGTCTCACTTTTAGGCAAGTTTAGCAGTTATTTTTGTGGGTCCTGCATGTCCAGTTCATACAGCATAACATCTAGCAGTCTAGGCAAGAGAAGTTACATTGAAGGCAAATTTCATAATGAGTTTCTTCAATGCCCATTGGGCACTCTGAAGTAATTGGTGCTGCCAGAAGCAAACATGTCTTACTGTTGAGAAGAGTTTAAGTTCTTAAAACATTTTAAATGTCATATTCTGCATATCTTAGAAAGATTTCAAAAATACCTATAAGTCTGTACATCTAGACAACCCACCTAAAATGACTACAAGTTTGACTATTACAATGACTATTAATTTGTTTTTCTTAAGTATACATTATATTTTTAAATAAAATTTACAAACACAATACCTAAACAAGAGCAGAAATATACATATAACAAAATTGAGCTAAAAATTTGTATCAATAAACAAAGATTTAACCCCCCCCCCCCCCCCCCCCCCCCGCTTGCCACCAGCAAACAGAGCCCACAGGAAAGAAAATGAGACTACCAAGAAGCTGCACTCAACTCTGTTCTTTTGTGTTTGGAATTTCTTATTAAACTCTCTCAAGTTTTGTGTGGATGTAGCTGCCCACATTGGGCACATCTTACAATTTGTATTTCACAGCAGTAGTTTGTAAGACTTTAGATTTTTTTTTACTTCCCGAGTTTCATTTTATTTCATATTCAAAATGTTTCTCTCGTATGGTATGCGTGTCCACATGTGTCTAGGCAGGTCTGCTTTATGTTAGGCCTTATCTTCAATTGCTTTCTGTCATTTTCCAAGGCAGAGTCTGACAGCTGAACCAGAGCTTGCAGATTTACTTGCTCTAGCTGGCCAGCTTGCTCCATGGTTCCACTGTTTCTGCATTCTGAATTTGGAGTACAAGGTGGCTGTCACACCCACTCAACATTTATACAGGTTGTGCAAATTGATCTCTGCTCCTTCTATCTGAATAGAAAGAAAAGAAAATAATAAAAAAAATGTGTGAATAAATGAATGCATAAATACATAAATATATGTGTGTGTGCATGTGCATATGTAATCAAATGTGCATGTGGAGCTAAAAGACAAGGGGGAAGGTAGAGTGCTAAAGTTGGGGTTGTCAGGTTCTGACATATTAACACACCTGGCTCTTACCCTTAGTTTGTCCCATAGTGGTAGAGGATTGGCTAGTGTAAAAAAAGATATCATAGAGGGAATTTATCCGGTGACTTCTTGGCATTAACCATTTGATCTTGTCATGGTCAGTAGCTGTGAATGAGTTGAATTTGAACTATATTTTTGAATATGTCTCTCTAAGGCGAACTTTGGCATCTTCAGTCACTGTGTCAAGAAAAAGAAATTCTAAGTAAAAGGTTTTTCTAAAGTAAAGACCTGAAGCAAGGGGCCCACCACGAATTGAGGCAAATATCTTCAAACATTTCAAAAGCATTTCTTCTAATGTTTCTTTATTCTTAGTTTCTAACAAAAAAGGTGATTTAATGATTTTTTTCAATTGTTCGACAGGCACTTGAGAATCCTTAGCAATGGCTTCCAGGGAGGCATCATCCACTCCAAAGAGGACTCGGTAGTGGTTTAACTTCACCTTTAGTTTCTTCACATCATTTGTGAGGATGCCCACTACAGGAACAGTAGCCAGAAGTCCAGCCTTGAAGGCTTCCAACCAGATATGCTGCTGCATAGACTTGTGCTTTCTGTCAATGACTGCCTCGGTAATATTAGGCAAGGAAAGCATAAAATTGTGGCGCTTTTGATTAGAAAGATCCTTTATCAGAGTGTCCATCAGAACTGGAAAATCATAGTCAGATAAATGTTTGTTAGAAATCAGGAAAATCTGTGGTACATCCATGTTATTCTGAGTGAAGGTGTTCAGACAGTAGCTTCTGATCTGCTTCAGGGTCTTTTCTCTTTCAAAGGTGCGTGGTTTGGATTCCTTTTCATTTTGTAAATCTATGTCGACCTTGGTTCTTACAAAGTAGTAATTCTTTTTCATGAATCTGATTGCTTTGGCAAGGTCTAGTTCATGTTTTGTAAAACGTAAGGCTGAAACAATAACGAAGAAATCATACTCTTGGAAGTTTACTTTCTCCAGATAATCTTTTGGTGGAAAGTTCTTAGTTCCAATGCCAGGCAGGTCCCAAAAAGTCAAAGTTTTAATTTTGGGGTGTTTATATGGAGTTCTCATCATGGTTGTCTCGGTTACCCCTTCTTCAGCTGCACCTTGGTCTTCAGGTCCCACCCCCCTCAGGGCATTGATGAAGCTGGACTTCCCTGCTCCAGACTCTCCAGTCACAGCAATGTTTATTGGGATGCTATCAATATTTTTTAAAGCATCATTGATTACAGAGTTTACTCCTTGAATGTTTCCATTTTTCAGATGTAATTCTATTAAATGGATAGTCTCCTGAGAAATGATTTTGTTTTCTGTCTTAATCTTCTTAAAATATTTAGTGAAGCTGGACACCAAATCTCCGTTGTCCTCATTCTTAGATGCATCAGAGAATAACTGCCCCATGTTTGTGATTAAAAAGCAGTCCCTGAAAGAAGAAAAGGAGAGAAAGCTGCAAAAGATCAAAGATGCCTTTGTCCTTAGCACTATGTTTCTTCTCTGTGCTGAAGCCTTAGTTATGTTCTGATATTGACTAGTTCCCATACATTTTGCAGTGATTTTTATTATCAACAAGATAAAACCTATATTCCTATTGGAGTAGAAAATCTCATCTGAAAAATTTCTCCCATCAGATTGTACTTGGGGCATGCCCATGAAACGTTTTCTTGATTTAGGATTGATGTGGGAGATCCCAGCCTAGTCTGAATGGTCTATCCTTGGGCTGGTGGCTTTTGGTAATATAAGAAAGCGGTGTCAGACTATGGGGAGCCAGTCAGTAAACAGCATTCTCTCATCATTCTTGCTTCTATTCCTGTAGAGTTTCTACCGTGACTTCCCTCAGCAATGGACTGTAATCAGAATGGGTAAACCATCCCAAATAATTTCTTTTTCAAAATCCTTCTGATCATGGTGTGTATAAAACCAGTAGGAAGGAAATTAAAACAAATTTCTTCTAGTTTTCAATTAAACCCTTTATTATGGAAAAATGAAAACTTAAGTAAAGTAAGGAAAAATTAGATAAAAAACAGCATGGGTCCTTTAGCCAGCCTCAGGAACAACAAAAACAAATGCAACTGTATTGCATCTATCCTGACTGCAGTGTTGTATATCACATCCAAGATGTTTTCTCCATCTGGGCACACTTCTTTCAGTGTGTGCCTTCAGATGAATAGAAATTAAATCAACGCACATCTAGTTTTTCACACTGAAAAATAAATAATAATGAATTATAATTGACATCAGTATTTAATTAACGTGAAATCTCAAATGATCACGTAAATGTAATTTGTCTGCTTTATTGATTTTTCAAAATACGTCAGTAGGCCCAACTACTGTATTTTGTTGAAATAATTTTTAATTTTTCTAGATTTACCTTTCTTTTGTCTTATCTGTGACTTGGAATTCATCTGTATGAAGAATATAAACTTGGAATAATATAAAACTTCTTTCTGTTACTGTTAAAATCCTTTTCTTCAATACAATATTTCCAAGTCATCACTTATCTAACTGTGTGCTGGAGATGTAGATCAGCTGGTAGTGAGCTTTCCCAGCATGACTACAGCCTTGGGTTCAATCCCTAGCACCTCATCAAATGCAGGTGCTTGTGGATCCCTGTAGTTCTGCTACACATGGAGTAGATGTAAAAGGTTCAGTACTTTCAGGTGATCCTTGGTACACAGTGAGTTAGAGGCTAGCCTGGGCTATTTGAGACCCTGTCTCAATAAAATGAATATCAAGTTCATCATGATGGCTTAGCAGGTAAATACACTTGCTGACAGATTCAAGGACTTGAGTTTGATCGTTGGGTATTTAGGTAGCTCAGATCTCATATTTCTGCCCTTTTATTCTCCACAAGTCTGCCTTAAAGTCCTCAATAGCAGTACAAGGATCTCACCATTAGTTAAGGAGACAGCAAATCCCCATTGTCACCCTGGAGTCTCCTCTGTCTGTCTCACCTCTACCAAATCAGTTTGTAGACTTAATCTCTATTTCCAAATCCAAGCACAATTGATAACTCTGCCTACATTATCTTCTTCAATACCTTCTCAGTACCAGCTTTGAGCATGTCATGGGCATTGCTACATTTCCTGTTATGGTTCTTACAACAACATGGATGATCAAACAGCCAGAGTTATGACACTGAAATCATATCACGTCACGTCAATCCTGAAATGTACCATAAGAATCCCAGTTTCACTTAGGCCACACATTAGGTATACAGTGCACATGCTACATACAACATATCTTTGAATTAAATTATTACACTTCTGGGACATCTGGTGCCTGAATTTCAGACACCCTGGTATTTCAGTCTGTCTTCTCATTCCAGGACTTTCAACTTAGTGACTGGTTTTTTTCCTTCCCCAAGTAGCCACATGGGTATTAATGACCTTTCTCTAGGTTCTGCTTTCTCTAGGCAGGCTTTAGCATTGACATTGTCATTGAGATAGAAAAGTGTACCTGCCTGCATCTTTCACCACCCTCTCACCATGTTTCTGTCTCTCCACAGCACTTGCTGCCCCATAATGTCTATTCATCTGGGATCATTAGCTGTCATCCTCCCACTGTACAATGCACCTCAGATAGCAGAATGAGCTTTTGTCTTGCTCACTTCTTCCTCACCAACACATCGTGGATGGAAATTTGTCATCACAATGAATGAGGACTATGATAAAAAAACAAACATTTGGACTTCATTGTGAACAACTCTGCCTGTCTGTAGTTATTACAGGAAAGAGGGTTAGTTGAAACCTAGTAAGTACATTTATAGAGAGTGGTTATCAAAAGTTTGGGGAGAGTACAAAAACAGTCTAATTTGACTCCTACTGTGTATGAACATAAGCACATACACAGTCACTGCACAGGCAGCCCCTGTTCAATTTACAACAATAGTTGGGATGGCTGTGCAGGAAACCCGAGCTGAGAACTTTGTTCAGTCTGACTGCAGGCACACAATAGGAAGAGGTCAGTAAAAAGAATGTCCTCAAAGGGAAGCTAAACCTGATTATAGAAACACCATGGCCAGATTCACTGTTGAAGGGGACAGTCACCCACAGGGCCCAGACAGAATGTCCCTGAAGCACACAAACTTTTTTCATCTTTCAGGTTTTCCCCATCTTATTCTTTCAGCTCTACCTCCTGGGTCTGTGATGCAGACTCCAGTGCGACAGTTGTTTGCAAGGACTTTCCATGGAATATGAGCACAGGGAACGAGAAGGCTGTGATACAGCAATCATTACAAAGGGAAGCCTGCCTGAATGACAGCTGCCACCACACCCTGACATAGCTCACAGATGGAGAGATCTTAGCACTCCTGCTTTACAATAAGGAAAACCACAGTGAAGAAGATTCTTCAGGCACAGATTTCCACAGCCAGCTACAGCAGAAGCAGTGTGCAGAGAGACCTCTTCTCCACAGATAGAAGACCTCGGGATGTAAAGAATTAAAGAGTTGACTATGAGCTGGGAAGCAAGATGAGGGTGACATACAACGACCTCATGCACACTGCAGAGATATTCCATCATCTAAAACAGCCATTTACAGCTATGTATGAGAGAGGAATAAGAAACAAGCCAAAACAATTGAAAATGTTTCTTTTTTCACCAAAATCAATATCCAGATCATTTCCTTTAGGTTTACCTCAACTTGAAGAATTGGCTAAGACCATCCATGAGTCAGTCCTGTCCACCTTCTACCAAAGCACCCCAGCTTTAAACTGAGGATCCCCACTATCAGGGCATTTTCCTCAATGCCTTACTACCTCTCAGCTCTTTAGAGAAAAGAGAAGGTGAGGGTTAGAAGTTAGATCTGAATGCCCCTGTCCACTTACCAGAGAATCCCGAGTCCAGTGTGTTCACTCACTGGAATTCAGCTGCAGAAACCACGCTCTACAGTAGTCCAGTCTTGTCCCATGAAACCCACTCCTCCTTCTTCTGCAGGACTTATAGACCTTCTAGGTTCTGCCCCTCTCCACTCAGTGTGTTTTGGCCAATCACAGAGAAACAAGGATCAGTTGCTTTTAGGAATCACCTGCATTTCCAAGAAGGGGAAAGTGAAGTAAAACAAACAGTTGCTTTTCATTCTATCAAGACTATGTTACTTGGCAGAAAAGTCCGGACATTCTTAAAAGAACAATGTGCAACCGGGCTTGGAAAAAGAACATAAACACTTAGAAGCAGATTGTTGAGTATGTAGGAAAACAGCCCTTGAAAGATAAATTTCCTGGCCCATGACTCCACAAATGCAGCCTGAACTAAAGTCACACAACACATTTTCTGAGGTCCTGTGCAGATTCTAATTTTAGTCTCACCCAAGGCACAACCCACGTGACTCCCTCTGACTGTAACCTTATTCCTTCACCATTGTCGATTCATGTTCCTCAATTCTTGTCATTCCCATCTTCCATGTAAAGGCAGAGATTTGGTCATGCCTGGGCTTGACAGGTCTTACACATGCTGTCTCAACCACAGCCAGTTCACATGTGGAGCTGCCCTGTTATCCAGAAGATACTGTGTAGTTGTAGTTATCCATGACTCTGGCCTTGACACTCTTTTTACTCTTTCTTCCACAGTCATTGCTGTGCTATTTGAGTAGAAATACAGATATTACATTTTGTTCTGGACATCAGTCAGTGTCTTATTCTAAGAATCTTGGCCAGTTGTGAATATCTGTATTGATTATAACCTACTGCAAATATGAGCTTCAATGATAAGGGTTAAGCAATGCCTTAATCTATGGGTATCATGGAAAATCATCAGGAGCTGTTTTAATGTTATGTCCTTTAGCAGAATAATAGTAGTAGGTTCTCACCAGGGTGTAGACTAGCATAGCCTAAAGCTATTGTTCAGATATGGTACTAAGCATGGGTATCATCTTGTGGAGCTATACTAAATACAACGAGGAAGTAGTTGGTTACTACCATGATGTTCTTGTCACTATTCTACTTGTAGCTGTATCTTATCTGTCAAGTCAGTACTGTGGCTCACAGATTTCATACCTGAATATGATTAATGTTTCATTTTCTCCTCTGCTACTGTGTCTAGAACATTCCAGCACTATGAAAGATAACCAATAGGGATGGAGTTTCTGGGTCAGCATGAGCTTGATTTCTCCATACTCTATAACTCAGGAGCGTGGTATTTTCACTAACAGGATGTTACCATCATGTTCTGGAAAGTAACCAAAGCACTGGCAGTGGCCTCTAAGGATCAGGTTTATCACTGGCCAATAATTCTATAAAAACTAAGTAATTCCTAAGTCTGGACTTTTACTTTTACCTTGTGGTGTCTAGCAGGGACATTGTTGCCCCAGTAGAAGGTATCCCCATCATCTTTTTTTTATCTCTGTGACATATATTTAAGAAGCCTCTGCATTAGTAGGTCACATGTGACATTTTGAAAATTTTTTAGTGTTATTTATCCCTCCTACTTTCACTCCTCTTCCCTATTCTCACCTCCTAGTTTAATTTAATTTAACTTTTCTTTGTTCATAATTCTCTTTTAAATCCCATCTTCTTTGTCTTATAATTATCACTCCATGGCACCATATTAATTTCAAAGCCTGTGCTGGTATTTCCAATGGAATATGCATATCTGAAGGGTGAAAGATAAAATCTGTCTACACATGAGAGGGGACTCTGTCACCTCACTCCAAATAATTTTTTCCAGCTCCATCAATTGCTCCATGAATTTCATAGTTTCTATTTTGTTAACAGATGAGTAATGTTCCATTATGTAAAGCTGCACATTTTCCTTATCCATCCATCAGTTGATGGGCATCTAGGTTGTTCCCATTTCTTGGGTATTGTGAGTAGAGCATGAGTGATGGATAAGCAATAGCTCAACATTAGGAGATGAAGTCATTTGGGAATATCACATGTGTAGGATAGCCTGATCATGTAGTCAATCTATGTTCCCTTTTTTTTGGAGCTTCCACACATTACCTTAGTCACTTCCCAGTGTGTCCTCCCACCAGGGGGACTGAGTGTTCTTCTGCGTATTTGTTGACATTTGTATTTTGTTTCTAGGCACTCTGACTATGGTGTGGTCAAATCTTAAAGTTGTTTTGATCTATGTTTTCCTGATAGATAACAATGTTGAAAATTAAAAAAAATATTTCTTAGGCATTCTCAGGTCATCTTTTCAGAACTCCTTATTTATCTTATGCTCCATTTTTAGATTGGGTTGATTGTTTTCTTGATATTAGTTTTTAACAGATTTTAGATTCTAACCCCCTGCTCATTACATAACTAGTGAAGATTTTTCCCATTCTGTAAGTTGTCTCTTCACTCAAGTGAAAATGTCTTAAAAATATTTTGAGACAGCGTCTTCCTTTGTATACCACGTAGGTCTAGTATCCATGTAGGACTATGTAGTAAAGACTGATCTTGAGCTCCTGGTGATTTTCCTACAATAGCCTCCTGACTGCTGATTTCCATGTTTGCCTGTCTCAGAACCTCTTTCTTGATTTTGTGAGCCAGTCAACAGCTTATAAACATTAAGCATACATTAAATAGCACCTGTGGATGGATATCGGGAATGTGTAAAGTGCCCAGACCAAGCAATTTCAATGTTTTTGAGTTCCCATGAGAAATAACACCAAGATCACTTATAACAGCTGTTTGTAGGAACTCAAGTGCATTGTAAGCTACTATGCAGGAAGAACATGGAGTAGCATCTGGTCACAAGAGGGAAAGACCATCTAACAGCAATGATGATACCTGCCATGGTCAATTATGCCATGGGAACTCATTTTTTAGGGTTGTACTTTAGCTGGGTTTTGTTGTTGGTATTTTCCCTGCAGAAAGTAACCCAAAGTGTACTCAAAAGAATGAAATCTTGCAGAAGGATGTGTTCCATTTTTGTAGAATTTGGAAAACTGAAATATGTACACCACACCATTGATATCTACCTACTCAGGTTTTCAATGGGCAATTGCCTTGAGTTAGGAAAAGGCTGATTCAGTAATCACACATTTGCTAAAAGTTATGGCCATCATAAGCATAGCTGTGCAAATAAAGTCAGACAATGCTCCAGCATATGTGTCTAAGAAAATGAAATAGTTTTTGCTTATTATAATATAAAGCATATTACAGGTATCCAAACAATCATACACGTTAGGCAGTTATAGAAAGATCAAACTGAACTATAAAGGGTATGTTAGAAAAACAGAAAGGTAGGATAAATACTTATAGAAATAAATTGCATAATGATTTATTAACCTTGAATTTTCTTAATGATAATGAGAACGGAACAGGGGTTTCAGAGAGACAATGGATAACAGAAAAAAAAAACTCTCTGAGTTATATCGGCTGGTGTATTTCAAAGATGTGTTGACCTCAGAATGGAAACCAGTAGATGTACTATGTTGGGGAAGGGGATTTTCTCCTTGTTTCCACAGGAGAAGAAAAGCTGCGTATACCATCACAATTAATCAAGATATGATTTGAAAAGTTTAAACCTCTTGATAAAGAGAAGTGACAGCTCATCCTCAGAGGTGACAACTTACAGTTGTAGGGAAACCTCATAAGGGTTGGGGAAGGGTTCTGTTCTTGTCTTTGCAGGAAAACATTCATCTTTGAAAAGACAAGAGACCTTGGACATCTAGAAGCCTAAAGAAGAAAACATAGCTATCTAGAATCACCAAACAAAGAGAAATATGAATTATAATACCAGTATTCTTTGAGAGTAAACTCTATCTAATCTCACTATCTAAATATATATATTTCCCTACTTCTCAGTATAATTGTACTTGAGATTCACTTAAAAATCAAAGGTGACTTTGGAGTTGGACAGTGACTCTCCTCTAAATCCAAGTATGCTGTTACAAGAAAAAGTCAGAGTTTGTGTTTCATATCAGGAAGCACCTGGTGTGTGTCAAAAGGAAGAGAACATCTAGGGACTAAGGTTATCAGGATTCTGCTCTCAAAAATTTATTTCTCTTTCTATCATTTTCATCTCTATGGTACCTTTCTTTGAGTATGTGTCTGTTGAAAGTCAGACTTTCTGTTTTTCTATAAATAATATTTAAGTTTTTCACAGTGAATAATAAATTTTTCTACAGTAATCTTTGAAGTCTCCAGGAAGGAGATTGGGCCCCACAACAATGATTCTACCTGGTTCATATGATGTTATTCAGTTGATAGCAACATTTATACATCAGCTTTGGATTGCAAACTGCTGAGAACAATTTCAAAGTTGCTAGCTGAGATGACCCAGACTCAGAGACTGCTCTAGCCAGGATTCGAGACAAGCCCTGTGCTTTCCCATTACACATAGACAGAACAAAAACAATACTGCTACCTCTTTCAGGACTTGATAATTAATTAAAATTTTTTTCTTTTAGTATCCCCTAAAGGTACCATAGCCTCCTCAAAGCAAGAAGCAAATTTAATAATATGATGCCCAATTTCAACTAAAAGTTCTTAAATGTTTTTACATTGTATTCAACTTTTGTATATTGTATACAAATTTTGTATATGTATACAAATTTGAGATTCATTTTGTTAGGATAAACTGTCCATATCTTCTGTTTTTCAAGGTGTTGTAACTTTATAACTCATTTAACAATGTAACAGAAAATTTTATTTTTGAAAGTTATTATTGCCAACTGTTTAGGACAATAAGGAAATGGAGGTTAGTAATTTGTCATCTAGTATAACAAAACTTAGGTTTGTTTTCATGGCCAAACAAAGATAAACTTTAGATAATCAGTACATCTTCAAACACCTCAGAAATCTACAGAATATGGCATTTAAGATGTTTTACTACCATAGGATCTTTTTATGGCAACGACACACGTCTGCTCTTGGCAGCCCCAATCTCCTCCAGAGAAGATGATGGACACTAAAGAAACTTCACATGGAGATCACTTTCCTTGTGACAAAAGTAAGCCACTGGGCAAGAAAATGCCCCTGCCTTGACTGCTAGAGTATGCTGTCCTAATTAGACAAGCAGGGCACAAAAGAAAGTGACTGTCAAATACTGTCAAAACAAGGAGGAAAAGCCCTTCAGAATTTCCTGCTTCATTGAAAAGTCTGTTGGATATGCTAGACCTGTAGGCCAAAGATGACTACTCAAGTGCTGCACAGGAACTTGGATGACTGTCCAAGCAGCCAGTTGTTTCTGTCATTACTCACATTTTTTAGAAGTCACTTGCTTACACTTCCTGCTTACTCAGTTAACATTTTTTTCTTGGATCTCTGAAGGAGCTGAAGACTAGATAGTTATAGTTTTCCCTGTTTAGCTGTCACAGAATGCAAGTCAAGATAGAAAGTAAATTAGTTATAAGACTTTTGGACTCATCAAGATATAGTAGATATGGAATATACTCTCTGAATTTGTCAAATTCAAATGGACTATATATTGTTGATATATTTATTGCCTGTATATATTTTATATAGTTATTGTACTTATTGTATATAGTTTTTTTATATTAGCTATAGCATTATTTTTTATTTTAGACACAAAGGGGAAATGTAGTGTTAGTTCATTTGTATTTTAATAAATGAAGCTTGTCTACAGATCAGAAAAGTAAAACAGCCACTCTGGGCCAGCCTTACACACCAAACAACAATGATACACAATATTTAATCCCAGCAGCCACACTAACTTGCTATTGGAGGAGGGGCTACTTGTTTGTCCCAGCTGCCCAGATAGCTTAGACCCAAAACAATCACACAGAATCTGTCTTAAGTAAATTCACTGCTTGGCCCATTAGCTCTTATTGGCTAACTCTTACATCTTAATTTAGCCCATTTCTATTAATCTGTGTATCGCCACATGGCTGTGGCTTACTGGCTAAAGTTGCAGCATGTCTGACTCTGGTGACACCAAGGCATGTCTCTCATTCCACCACCCTTCTTTCTCCCAGCATTCAGTTCCATCTTCCCCACCTACCTAACTTCTGCCCTGCTATAGGTCCAAAGCAGTTTCTTTATTCATTTATGGTAATCACAGTATACAGAGTGAAATCCCACATCAACTTTCCATAGAAACCAGGTGGTAGTAATACACATCTTTATTCCCAGAACTAAAGAGGATTATAAGATGGCAGGAGACAGCCCTCAGTCTCAATCTCAGTCTTAGTCTCATTTTGAGATTCCTGGAGGCAGGATCACCATTTTGGACTGAAGTAGAGGCAAGAGTCAGTCACTGGCTGTTTTGCTTTTCTGACTTGTAGGTTGAACCCCAAATTCTGTCTCTGAGTTTTTAATAATTGTGCTTCACTGTTACATCCCTTCTCCTGAAATGAGCTACTGAGCAATATGTCTGAGTCACAGACCTGTGTGTATGTGTGTGTGTGTGTGTGTGTGTGTGTGTGTGTGTGTGGAGCAGAAGTGTGCTTGAATTCTGACCTTTGGTCAGGGTGGAGAGGATCTACCTCTATGGGCCATCTTAATGTCCCAAACACCAAGTAACTATACTCTAGGTTAAGGTGTGTAGCCACAGTTGTTGTCAACAACATCGAGTAACCTCAAAATCTCTGATCTTCAGACAAGGTGGAATAGGCTCACATTTTTGGTTCTCCACAATTTTCAAGCCCCATGCTGATACACCAAAATGTTGTTTGATTTTAGACTTTTGGCCCTTTGTGGGGCTCATCACACAGCTTCAAAATACACACAGAGACTTATTATTATAAATGCCTGGCCTAGGCATGACTTGTTCTTTTAAGCTTTTCTTAACTTAAATTATCCCACATACCTTTTGCCCCTTGACATTTTCTTTCCCCTTTTTCTGTATATCTTTTTTTCCTTCTTATTTCATTTCTGGCTATGTGGCAGTTTGGCTGTGTGGCTGGCCACTACTTTTCTTGCTCCAAGTTCTTTCGTGCATTCCCATCCCTGTTTATCTCTTTTATTTCTTCTCTCTGCATGCTAGCATCTCCTATACTTTCTACTACCTTGCTATTGGCCCTTCAGCTCTTTATTAGACCAGTTAGGTGTTTTAGACGGGCAAAGTAACACAGCTTCAGAGAATTAAACAAACACAACAAAGAAGCATGCAATACATCTTTGCATCATTAAAACGTGTTCCACAGCATAAACAGATGTAACAAATCTTAAAATAATATTTCTCAACAGTACTTTCTAAGACTTTATTTTTACTCCCTGAGTCTTATTTTATTTCATATTTAAAATGTGTCTCTCTGTATGGTATGTATGTATGTTCACATGTGTGTGGCAATGTCAGGCTTATGTTAGGCCTTATCTTCAATTGCTTTCTGTCGTTTTCCAAGGTAGGGTCTGTCAATTGAACCCTGAGCTTGCAGATTTACATGATCTAGCTTGCTCCATGGTTTCATTCTTTCTGACTTTTAAGTTTAGAGTACAAGGTGGCTGTCACACTCACTCAACATTTATACAGGTTGTGTAAATTGATCTCTGCTCCTTCTATCTGCTTGGCATGGCAAGTGTTTTATGCACTGTGTGGGGGCATGAATATATATATATATATATATATATATATATATATATATATATGCGCTGTGGGTGCATATTCAAGTGTGCATGTGGAGTCGAAAGACCAAGAGGAAGGTACAGAGTTCAAGCTGGGGATTGTCAGGTTCAAACATATTAATGCACATGGCCCTTACCGTTAGGTTTCCCCTTGGTGGTAGAGGATTGGCTAGTGTAAATAAAACATATCATATAGGGAATTTATCCAGTGACTCCGTGGCATTAACTGTTTAATCTTATCATGGTTAGTAACTGTGACTGAGTTGAGTTGGAACTAGTTTTTTGAGTATGTCACACGTAGGAGAACTTTGGCATCTTCAGTCACTGTGTCAAGGAAAAGAAATTGTAAGTAAAAGGTTTTTCTAAAGTAAAGACCCAAAGCAAGGGGCCCACCATTAGCTGAGGCAAATTTCTCCAAATATTTTAAAAACAATTCTCCTAATGTTTCTTCTTTCTTAGTTTCTAACAAATAAGGTGATTTAATGATTTTTCTTAATTGTTCAACAGACACTTGAGAATCCTTAGCCATGAATTCCACAGATTCATCATCCACTCCAAAGAGGACTCGATAGTGGTTTAACTTCTCCTTCAACTTCTCTACATCATCCCTGATCATGCCCATTACAGGAACAGTGGCCAAAATTCCTTCCTTGAAGGCTTCCAACCAAATATACTGCTGCATAATCTTGTGCTTTCTGTCAATAGCTGCCTCTGTAATATTAGGTAAGGAAAGCATAAAACTGTGGCGCTTTTGATTAGGAAGATCCTTAATCAGAGTGTCCACCAGGACTGGAAAATCATAGTCAGATAAATGTCTGTTCGAAACCAAGAAAATGTGTGGTTCATCCATATTATTCTGACTGAAGGTGTTCACACAGTAGCTTCTGATCTGCTTCAGGGTCTTTTCTCTTTCAAAGGTGCGTGGTTTGGATTTCTTTTCATTTTGTAAATCATTGTCCACCTTGGTTCGGACAAAGTAGTAATTCTTTTTCATGAATATGATTGCTTTGGCAAGGTCTAGTTCAAGTTTTGTAAAACGTGTGGCAGAAACAATAATGAAGAAATCATACTCTTGGAATTTCACTTTCTCCAGATAATCTCTTGGTGGAAAGTTCATAGTTCCAATGCCAGGCAGGTCCCATAAAGTCAAAGTTTTAATTTTGGGGTGTTTGTATGGAGTTCTCATCATGGTTGTTTCGGTTACCCCTTCTTCAGCTGCATCTTGGTCTTCAGGTTCCACCCTCCTCAGGGCATTGATGAAGCTGGACTTCCCTGCTCCTGACTCTCCTGTCACAGCAATGTTTATTGGGGCCTTATCAATATTTTTTAAGGCATCATTGATTACAGAGTTTGCCCCTTGAATGTTTCCCTTTTTCAGATGAAATTCTATTAAATGGATAGTCTCCTGAGAAATGATTTTGTTTTCTGCCTTAATCTCCAGAAAATATTTAGTGGCACTGGACACCAAATCTCCATTGTCTTCATTGTTAGATGTGTCGGAGAATGACTGACCCATGATTCTGATAAAATAATAATCACTGCAAAAAAAAAGGAACAGAGAGTTAGTTGTAAAAGAGCAAAGATGACATTTTCCTTAGCACTGTGTTTCTTCACTGTGCTGCAGCCTTAGTTATGTTCTGATATTGTCTAGTTCCCATACATTTTCTGCTGATTTTTTGTTTTTGTCAACAAGACACTTGCTATAGTGCTATTGGAGGAGAAAATCTCATTTGAGAAATATCTCCCATCGGAATGAACGTGGGGGAATGCCTATGGAATATTTTCTTGATTGAGGATTTATGTAGGATGTCACAATTCAATCTTGGTGGTACCACCCTTGGGGTGGTGGTCCTGGGTAATTTAAGAAAACATTTTTGAACTACTGGGAGCAAGCTAGTAAACAACATTCTCCCATTGTTCCTGTTTCTATTCCTGTAGAGTTTCTGTGGTGACATCCTACAGCAATGGACTGTGATCAGAACGGGTAAACCCAAATGTAGGAAGGTAGGATCTTATTGTTTCCCAGTCACCAGACTAGCTTAGACTCAAAATTAATTAATTAATAGAAACTGTATTAATTAAATCACTGTTTCACCCCTTAGCTTTTTATTGGCTAACTCTTACATATTAATTTAACCCATTTTTATTAATCTGTGTATTGCCACGTTATAGTGGCTTACTGGTACAGTTTCCACACATCTGTTTCTGGTGGTGGCTCTATGGCTTCTGTCTGATGCTTCCTCCTTTCTCCCTGAACAAAATTTAGTTTTCCCTGCCTACCTAAGTTCTACCCTATTATAAGGCCAAAGTAGTTTCTTTATTCATTAAGCAATAAAAGCAACACATGAAAAGTCCTAAGTTATTAAAACATTTAAAATTCCCTATTCTGAAAGTCTCTAAGGATCTGAAGAATATCTATCTAACTGAAATATATCTCTATATATCTAGAAAACCTATCTAACACGACTACAAGCTTTACCTATATTTATTAATTATGCATTACCTTTTAAAATAAACTACACAATCACAATACATTAATCAAGAACAGAAATATATATACACATACATATACAGTATAACAAAATTGACCTTAAATTTGTATCAATAAACCAAAATCCATACCAATGCAAATCTCTATTGCATATCCCCCTTAAATGTATAAAAAATTTATAAGCAATATTTGCAAATATGGGCATAGTTTCTCCAAACTGCTTTCTGCTATTTATTGGGTAAAGTATTTTCTTTGTGGGGGTGTTCATGGCGACCTTTCAGGGAGTCTTGTTTCATCAAACCATATTGGTCTGGAAGCAATCCACAGGTTCTCATCTTCTGTGAAAACAAAAGAAGAACCCTTTTTCCAAAGCAACATATCATTAGATCCATATTTTGAAATCAAGATACCCTTAAGATATATACATTGTTTTAACTTAGCAGCCCATGCAATGAAATGTCTCTCTGTATTCAGCTTCTTCAAAGATAATACAATAATATACATAATCCATACTTTCTGTGTAGTTTCCACTTTTATGTGGCTTATTTTTTTTGTTTACTCCCTTTAATCTATGACTGTCTATAATCTGTCTCTTTAAGTACTTTACCTTTTACTTATTTTTATAACTCTCTATAATTCTTTTTTCTTTCCCAAGCCTATGTACATTTATCCAACACTATGATTCATCTGGATTTGTCTTTATTGGATATCTGTAATTTTTTACTGTCCAGGAGCACTTCTTAAAATGCTAAGTGCTTTTTAAAAACTTAAATGTGCCATTGATAGGGGAAACAAGGCAGTGCCTGCTTGCCCCACCCAGTCCAGCATTGTGGAGCTGCTTGCTGCCTCAGAAATCCATGCACACTGCCTCACTTCCAGGTACACAGCTCATACAAGTTGCCATCAAGCAAGCTGCAGCATGTTGCTCACAAACTGCATTCAAATATTTGGTCTCCTGAAAGAGTCAGAGGTTGCACTGGTATCATGTCCCAGAAAGCTGGCATTTCAAGACAGCATGGCTTTTCTGCTATGGCTGAGTCAGAAAAACCTCTCCTAAAGGAGCTGCAGCATGCAGCCAGCTGAAAAAATAAAGGCGGCTAATTTTTTTTTCTAGAGTTTGTTCCCTCTTAGGTTTTACATTGATTTAGTCTACCACATTGGAATGCCAATTGTAGGAAGGATGGCACTTGTTTGGTTCCCAGCTGTTTGTCTAGCTTAGACCTGAAATAATCACACAGAAACTGTATTAATTAAATCACTGCTTGGCCCATTAGCTCCAGCTTCTTACTGGCTAAATCTTACATATTAATTTAACCTATTTCTATTAATCTGTGTATTGCCACATGACAGTGGCTTACTGGCAAAGTTTCAGCACATCTGTCTCTGGTGGTGGCTCCATGGCTTCCCTCTGACTCTTTTCTCCCAGCATGCCATTTAGTTTTCCCCTCCTACCTAAGCTCTGCCATATCAAGAGGCCAAGGTGGTTTCTTTATTCATTAACCTATAAAAGCAACACATGTGCAGAAGAACCTCCCATACTACCAAAAACTCATTTCTAATTTCAAAATCCATATCTTCTTGATGTTTATAAAAGCAGTAGAAAGGAAACAAGAATAAATTTTGTCCAGGTCTCAATTAAATCCTTAATTATAGAAAATTAAAACAAGTGAAATAAAGGAAAATTATATAAAAAATAGTATGAATCCTTACACCAGCATCAGGAGCAATAGAACCAGAACAATTGTCTTGCATCTAATCTGACTGCAGTGTTGTCTATCAAGTCCAAGATATTTTCTTCATTTGTGCACACTTCCTTCAGTGTGTGCCTTCAGATGAATGGAAATTTAATCAACACACATCTAATTTTTATAAATATAATGAATGATAATTTACATGAGTGTTTAATCAATATGATGTCTCTCAAATGTTCACACAACTCTAATTTGTCTGTTTTATTGATGTTTTCAAAAGATGTCAGTCAGTAAGCCTAACTACTGTATTTGGTTGAAATATTTTTTAATTTTCTTAGATTTACTTTCCTCTTATCTTTTTCATGACTTGGAGCTACTCTCCATTAGGAATATAACCTTGCAATGACATAAAACTTCTTATTCTTATTGTTATAACCCTTTTCTTCAATACCATATTACAGAGTCATCAAGCCATTACATTGCATCTTCCACCACCCTCTCACTGTTTCTTTCCAAATACTTGCTGCCCCCTAATGTGAATTTATCTGGGATCATTTGCTGTCATCCTCTCATAGTACAGTGCACCTCAGATAGCAGAGTGAGCTTTTGTCTTGTTCACTTCTTCCTCACCAACATACAGTAGATGGTACTTTATCATCACAGTGAATGAGGACTGTGATAAAAACATTTGAACTTTATTGTGAACAATTGTGCCTGTTGTGTAATTCTAATTGGTCATTGGGTTATTGAAGACCTAGTACATTTATAAAGTGTGGGCACCAAGAGTCTGGTGAAAGCAAAAGACAGTCTAATACAAAACAGAGACGTCCTTAGAATCATGCTGTGTATGAGCATAAGCATATACAGACTCATTGTAAGGCAGCCCCTGTCCTATCTACAAGAATAATGCAGACAACCTTACAGGAAACCAGGGCTGCAGAACTTGGTTCAATCTGACTTTACATATATTCCAGGAAAGGCTGAGTAAAGAAAAATGTCCCCAAGGGGAAGCTAAGACTATTTAAATAAACACCTTTGCCTGATTTGCTGTTGAAGGTGACAGTCACCCACAGGGCACAGACAGAATGTCCCTGAAGCACCCAAACACTCCCCTCTCATTCTGTCAGTTCTAGCTCCTGGATCTGTAATGCAGACTTCAGTGTGATTGTTGACTGCAAGGTCTTTCTGTTGAATATGAACACAGGAAATGAGAAGCAAGCATTGCAAGAGGAAGCCTGCCTAAATGGCAGCTGTTACCGCACCGTGACACAACTCATGTTCCACATGGTTGGAGAGAAGATCTTAGCACTCCTGCTTTACAATAAGGAAAAGCACACTGAAGAAGATGCTTCAGGTACAGATTTCCACAGGCAGGTACAGCAGAAGCAGTGAGCAGAAAGATCTCGTCTCTGCAGGCCAGAGTCTTCTGGATGTAAGGGATGAAATCATTGACCCTGCACTAGGTAGCAAAATGAGACCAAGATACAACAACCTCAGGCATATTGCAGAGACATTTCATCACCTGAAACATCCAATTACAACAATGTTAGAAAGAGAGGAATGAGGAACATCAAAACCTATGTCCAGATCATTTCCTTTAGGCCTACCTCAACTTGAAGACCATCCATTGTGTAGTCCTGTCCACCTCCCACCAAAGCACCATAGCTTTCAAGCAGAGGATCCTCACTCTCAGGGCATGTTCCTAAATGTCTTGTTCCCTATCTGTTCTTTAGAGAAGAGAGGTGATGAGGGTTAGAAGTTAGATCTGAATGCCCCTGTCCACTTACCAGAGAATCTTGTGTCCCGTGTATGTGCTCACTCTAGTTCAGTTGCAGGAGCCACCATCCAGTGTGCTCCAGGTTCTTTACATGAACCCACCCCTGCTCCCTATACAGGACTTATATCATCTTCTAGGTTCTGCCCCTCCTCTCTCAGAGTGATTTGGCCAATCATGAAAGAGCATGGATCTAGTATCTTTTGAGAATCACCTTCATTTACAAGAAAAGGAAAGTGAAGTAGCTTCAACAGCTGTTCTCACTCTATCAACATTCATTTCTTGGCAGAAAAGCCTGGACAGTCCTAAAATAACATTGTGGAACAGTGCTCGGAAAAAGACGGTGAAAACAGAGAAGCAGCTTATTAGCTGGGCTGGACAGAAACCCTTGAAATATAGTATTTTTAGTATTGAGATTTCCTCTTGATGGGTTTTTCCTGTGACTATTATGAAATGACCTTCTTTGTCTCTTTTGATTGATTTGAGCTTGAAGTCTATTTTGTTAGATATTAGAATAGCTACACCTGCTGGTTTCTTTGGTATTTGATTGGTATATTTTTTCCCAACCTTTTACTTGGAGATGATATCTGTCTTTGAGGTTGAGATGTGTTTCTTGTATGCAGAAGAAGGATGGATTCTGTTTTCGTATTCAATCTGTTAGCCTGTGCTTTTTTATAGGTGAGGTGAGTCCATTTACATTAAGGGATATAATGACCAGTGATTGCTATCTGCTGTTAATTTAATTTTCATTGTTGGTGATGTTAATTTGTGTGTTTTCCCCCCTCTTTTTTGGGATTTGCTGTTATGAGACCACCAGTTGTCTGTGTTTTTGTTGGTGTAGCTGACTTTCTCGGGTTAGTGTTTTCCTTCTAGTATTTTGTGTAGGGCTGGGTTTGTGGCTAGGTATTGGTGAAATGTAGTTTTGTCATGGAATATCTTGTTTTGTCCTTCTATAGTGATTGAAAATTTTGCTTGGTATACTAGTCTGGGCAGGCATCCATGGTCTCTTAATGTCTGCATAATGCTTGACCATGACCTTCTGGCTTTTATTGTCTCCAATGAGAAATCAGGTGTCATTCTGATAGGTCTATTTTCATGTGTTACTTGGCCTTTTCCCTTTGCAGCTCTTACTATTGTATGTTTTGTGTTTTGATTATTATGTGGCAAGAAGACTTTTTTGATCCAGTATATTTGATGTTTTATAAGCTTCTTGTATTTTCATAGGTATATCTTCCTTTAGGTTGGGAAAGTTTTCTTCTATGATTTTGTTAAATATATTTTCTGTGCTTTTGAGTTGAACTTCTCCTTCTATACCTATTATTCTTAGTTTTGGCCTTTTCATGGTGTTCCATATTAACTGGATGTTTTGGGTTAAATTTTTGTTAGAGTTAATGTTTTCTTTAACTGATGAGTCTATTTCCTCTTTTATATCTTCAGCGCTTGAGAGTCTCTCTTCCATCTCTTGTATTCTGCTTTTCATGCTTGCGTTTGTGGTTCCTGATTGTTTTCTCATAATTTCTCTTTCTATAATTCCCTAGGCTTGTGTTTTCTTTATTGTCTCTATTTCAATTTTTTAATGTAATTTTTTATTGAAAAAAAATTTCCGCCTTCTCCCCGCCTCCCATTTCCCTCCCAGTTTCCCTTCCCCACCTCCTCCCTCTCCTCTCTCTCTTCTCCCACTCCTCTCCCCCTCCCTCTCCAGTCTGAAGGGCAGTCAGGGTTCCCTGCCCTGTGGAAAGTCCAAAGTCCTCCCCTCTCCATCCTGGTCTAGGAAGGTGAACATCCAAACTGGCTGGGCTCCCACAAAGCCAGAACATGAAGTAGGATCAAAACCCAGTGCCATTGTCCTTGGCTTCTCAGCAGCCCTCATTGTCCGCCATATTCAGAGTCCGGTTTTATCCCATGGTTTTTCAGTTGCAGTCCTGCTGGCCTTGGTGAGCTCACAATAGATCAGCCCCCACTGTCTCCGTGGGTGGGTGCACCCCTTGTGGTCCTGACTTCTTTGCTCATATTTTCCCTCCTTCTGCTCCTCCTTGGGACATTGGGAGCTCAGTCCAGTGCTCCAGTGTGGGTCTCTGTCTCTATCTCCATCCATCTCCAGATGAAGGTTCTATGGTGATATGCAAGATATTAATCAGTATGGCTATAGGATAGGGTCATTTCAGGTTCTCTGTCCTCAGCTGCCCCAGGAACTAACTGGGGACATCGCCCTGGGCACCTGGGAGCACCAAATCTCTTGCCAACCCTAAGATGGCTCCCTTAATTAAGATGTGTGCTTCCCTGCTCCCCTATCCGACCTTCCTTTATCCCAAACATCCCGTTTCCCAAGTTCCCCCCAACCTCCCCTTCTCACTTTTCTCTCCCCATCTCCCCTTACCTCCCTCCCCCCCCCCCCCCAGATCCCATTTTTTGCCCGGCAATCTTGTCTACTTCCCATAATCAGGAGGATAGCTATATGTTTTTCTTTGGGATCACCTTCTTATTTAGCTTCTTTAGGAGATCAAATTATAGACTCACTGACCTTTATTTATCTCTAGAAACCAATTATGAGTGAGTACATCCCAAGTTCATCTTTTTGGGTCTGGGTTACCTCACTCAGGATAGTGTGTTCTATTTCCATCCATTTGCATGCAAAATTCGAGAAGTCATTGTTTTTTACCGCTGAGTAGTATTCTAATGTGTATATATTCCACACTTTCTTCATCCATTCTTCCATTGAAGGACATCTAGGTTGTTTCCAGGTTCTGGCTATTACAAATAATGCTGCTATGAACATAGTTGAACAAATGCCCCTGTCATATGATCGGGCATCTCTTGGGTATATTCCCAAGAGTGACATTGCTGGGTCCAGGGGTAGGTTGATCCCGAATTTCCTGAGAAACCGCCACACTGCTTTCCAAAGTGGTTGCACAAGTTCTATTTCAATTTTTAAGTGTTGAATAGTTACCCACCCCCCCTTCTTGGGCAGCTACATGTTGTCTACCTCCTTTGGCAGCTACATGGCATCTTTTTGACTTTGCCTATTCTCTCTCTATATCTATGTTCAGATTTCCCACCTGACTATGCTCTGTTAAGCCATTGGCCAAAACAGCTTTATTCATCAACCAATAAAAACAACACATAAAGAGAGGAACATCACACAACCATATTCTGTAGGTCTTTTAAGAGTTTGAATATTACCTATCATTGTGGCATACCTCTCTGTGCATCTAGCAAACCTAACATGACTGTAAATTTGACAAACATTGGTGACTCTACCTGTAATTCTCAATAACCTATGTGGTTAAAGACTAAAGCCTCACAATATAAAATAAACAACCTGTAAACCTGTACAATATAAATACAATGACTTTGACATTGTGAAAATGTACAAAAATATTTTCACCAGAGCTAGAAATATACAGTGCAATATGACAAAAATAACCTTAATTTGCATCAATATACAAAATATCCTAAACAGGAGTAGAAACATATATACAATATGACACAAATATTTTTACATTTGTATTAATATACAAAAATATTTTAATAGAAGTAGGAACATAGATACAATATGACAAAAGTAATTTTGAATTTATAACAATATACAAATTAAATAGGGAAAGAAAAATAATTTTATATTTGTATCAGTATGCATGAATACATAACAATGAAAATGATCTAAAACTGATATTTGTTTATTTATTTTACAAGTAGATATAATAATCTACCTCATTTCCCTATTATATATTCCCTTTTTTTTCTATTCCAAATGAGATTCCCAAGTCTAATCTTTCTTGTTCTGTCCCCAACCCTTTAATAACTTATAACCAAACCATTACAGATTATAATTATCTGTATAACCCCGAGAAAAAACAAAAACTATATACCTTTCCTGATGGTAGAGGGAATGTTGTATTCTTAGAATTACTTTCAACTGTCTGGGGAGGGTGACAATATTGCTATGGGATTCTGTAAAAGACAAAAACAATTGTTACTCACGCGAACCAGCTGTAACATTTATAGCTAGTCTCTGAGTAATGGGTGAAACTAATCTGACATTCTGGCTAGAGTGTATAAGAAGATGGAACATCTCAGCTAGCCACCTTGGAATTGTCCTGAGCAGTTTGTAGTCCAAAACCAATCTTTGGGTGGTGTTTATTGGCTAAATGGCATTATTATGAACCAAGTAGAATTGTTGGTGTGGAGCCCCATCATCCTTTTGGAGACTTCAGAGCTCACTGTAAGGAATTTTTATTTGTTCACTGTGGAAAATTTAAACAGTATTAATATCAAAATGGAAAGTTTAAATTTTAGGATTGTATTATATCTAAAGAAAGGTTTTAAAGAGTCAAAAATAAGTATGAGGGGAAAGAGATTTGTGGCAACAGTTGTCTTTAGGTTTTGAGTTTCTTCTGTCCCAAATCAGGTGGTTCTTCTGACATGAGATAGAGACTCTAGAATTTTCTTTTAACAGCATGCTTGGGCTTAGGGAAGAAGAGAGCCACACTCCAACTCCAAGGCCACATTTGCTTTTTAATTGAATCAAGACTACACAGTTTTGAGAGGTAAAGAGATTTTAATTTTTAGGTACTGAGAATTTACCCTGTAGGGAATATTTGTACAATTAGGCCAGATATTTCTTTTCTTGGCAATTTTTTCCCCAGAGAGTTTTCCTTCTTCTTTAAATGTATAGATGTTCAAGGTCTTTTGACTTCTTGAAGATGGATATTTCCATTTTCCTGTAAAGACAATAACAGAACTCTATCCCGATCCTTATTTGGTGCATTTTCCTTTGACATGTAGAATTGTCATATCCATTAATGAAGTATCATTTCTCCTTCTTAATAGGTTTCTCCTGTTAGAATTAAATCTTTATTAATTTTGATGGTACCCATAGCTTTTCCTCTCCTGTGGAAACAATAGTGGAACCCCTTTTCCAACTAACACATATCCTGGTTTCAATTCTGAGATCAATACATCTCTTAAATATACAGGTTGATTCAGTTTAGTAGTTTTTCCTATTTTCATTGTCTCTCCTCAGCTGTTGTTCCTTTCTTATTCATATTTATGACTTATAAAGTTGTTCAGTGTTAGCGTGTGCTAGTATATTGTGGAAATACATTGGGGAGGTGTAGAGCTTAATGGGAAAGCACCTGTGGTTTCTGATGTAGATACTTTAAACCAAGGAGGGAATCATAATTAATTATAATATATTGTCCATGTTTGTCACATCTTACACACAGTGAGATGCTACAGTAAAAAGTTTATGCCCATTCCACAGTAGATACAGACACTTACAGAGATTGACCTCTCTATCAATCTTCAATGGAGAATTCTGGCTTGGACAGGGGACTAACTGCTTTCTCAACTTTATGTGCCTGTGCTGGAGAGACGGCTCAGTGGTTAAGAGCATGTACTGCTCTGAAAGAAGTTACTTGCACCATGTTAGGTGGCTCACAACTGCCTCTAATTCTAGCCCCAGGGATTTCTGATGCCTCTGACTGCATCTGCATTTACTTGCACATACTTCAATCCCCCAAATACATATACATGTTTAAAATTAAAGTAAATCTTTAAAACGACTATACTGCTGAATGCAAAGCCCAGTCCCAAAGGTATATACTTTTCTATTTCCCAGGTGTCTCCTTAGAAGAATCTTCCAAACACCATTCAATGGCTCACCAGATATAATAAAACTGAAGTAACACCTCATATCATATCAGGCCACCACAAATGAGCTGTTGTAAGGAGCTGCAGGCCTGCTTTTCGTCCTGCCCAGCTCCCGCATGGTTAGCTTTACACCCGAAATAACAACACACAAATTGTATTCATTTAAACACTGCTTGACCCATTAGTTCTAGCCTCTTAATGGCTAATTCTCACAATCTTGCCTAAGCCATATTTAGTAATCTGTGTAGCACCAGTCTTACTGGGAAAGATTCAGCATGTCTGACCTGGTGGTTTGCTTCATCGCGTCTGCCCTGGAGAGTAGAGGCATGGCATCTCTGACCTCACTTCCCTTCTTCCCAGCATTCTATTCTGTCTACTCCACCCACCTAAGGGCTGGCCTATCAAATGGGCCAAGGCAGTTTATTTATTAACCAATGACCTTCCTCCATCATTTTCTGTTGAAAGAGCTGCGGGTCACATTCCTGCCACCCAGCTCCCAGCTGCCTGGCTAGTTTATGCCCCCAAATAATGACACACAATCTGTATTCATATAAACACTGCTTGGCCCATTTCTATTAATGTGTATAGCACCACGAGGTGCGCTTACCAGGAAGATTCTAGCCTACGTCCATCCTGGGTCGGAGTTTCATCACGTCTGCCCTGGAGAGCAGTGGCCTGGCATCTCTCTGAGGCATCTTACCTCACTTCCTCTTCCTCCCAGCATTCTGTTCTGTTTTCTCCACCCACCTATGTTCTAACCTATAAGGGTCAAGCAGTTTCTTTATTAATTAACCAATGACCTTCCTCCATCAAATATTAACAAATGAAACAACAGGAAAGATACAAACTCATGGAATTTAACTCTCTGTATGAAAAATGGATGAAGACAAAAGTTAAGAAAGAATGAAAGACTTTTTAGAATTGAATAAATGAATTCACAACATACTCAAACTTATGCAACAATGATTGTGTTTCTAAGAGTTAACTTCACAGCACTGCATGTCTACATGAAAGAACAAAAATTAACAGCAAACAAGCCAGAAAGGTGAAACAATGTGTAGAGATCTCTTGCTAATAACTTAAAAAATCCAAAAATTCTATCTGGAAACTTCTACAACTAATAAATGAAATTTATCCAGTGAAATGTCTGGATAAAAAATAAATTTAACTATATGTTTTTCTTGGGTTCACCTTCTTATTTAGCTTCTTTAGGTTCACCAGGTATACACTCCGTGACCTTTATTAATGGCTAGAAACCAATTATGAGTGAGTACATCCCATGTTCATCTTTTTGGGTCTGGGTTACCTCACTCAGGATAGTGTTTTCTATTTCCATCCATTTGCATGCAAAATTCGAGAAGTCATTGTTTTTTACTGCAGCATAGTACTCTAATGTGTATATATTCCACACTTTCTTCATCCATTCTTCCATTGAAGGGCATCTAGGTTGTTTCCAGGTTCTGGCTATTACAAATAATA
>NW_026067979.1:7417269-7423036 GCF_014885135.2 Alexandromys fortis
GGGAAATGGGAGGCTGGGAGGAGGCGGAAACTTTTTTTTTCTTATTCTCAATAAAAAAAATAAATAAATTTAAAAAATCAGTAGCCTTCCTACCCAAATGGAAAATGGACTGAGAAAGAAATCAGGAAAATAAAACCTCTCATATTAGCCAAAAATAATATAAGATGTTTTGTGGTAACTTTAACCAAACAAGTAAAAACTTGAATGACGAAAAGCGTTAGGACACTGACTAAAGAATTTGAAGAAGTTATCAGAAGATGAAAATGCTCCCATGATCATGATTGTGTGGTATTATTATAATACAAACAGGCCACCCTACAAAAGCAATCAATGGATTTTATGTAAACTTCATCAAAATTCCAACTTCTGTGTCTCTTCCAGACGTTTAGCTCAGTTACTGATTATTACATTTTATTTTGAGGAAAACAAAGTGTTAGGCCAGGGAACAAGAACTGATATTATTATCATCAAACAAAAGTAACACTGCTAACAACTAACATGAGTGTCATGGGTATACCAGGAATGTCAAATACCAACAGCAGACACTCTTTGTAATCAGCAATTTATTAAGTATTATTTTATGACATCATATACGAATCAAAGTAGTTCTTCACCATCATTGTCAAGATAAGAAATGACAGACAGAGGGAACTCAGGCTTCTCGCTGGATCTGGCATAGAATTATAGACATTCTTTACTGTCTCTAGAAGGATTCTGATGAGGAGTTTTAGGAATTGATAGGTTATTAAGAAACTCGTGGTCGTTGGCTATAGTTTCTTTTGACTTTGGCCTTAAGGTCTTTCTGTTGATAGAATCTATAAGCCATGGCTAGTCACTCTTTTAACTCAGACTTAATGAGGGTAGAAGTAACTTTTAGGTGAATGTGCATGAGTGTATGCATGTGTGTGTGTGTGTTGTGAGACACAATGAGAACAACAGAGCAGAGTGCATGAAATGTAAGAAATGTTTGTGCACAGGTTCCAGAGAGGTTAATGTTGCAACAGAAAATCATTGTAAGGAAGTACAGAGGTGACACAGAGCTCATCCTCCCTCTCCCCTCTCTCCCTCTTCTCGTTCTGTGTGTGTGTGTTCAAGTTTGTGTGTGTAGCTGAAAGACTTGAAAGAAGGTGTAGGTGAACATAGAGACTTGAAGACAGATTGGGTGTGGTCAGGTTCTGACATATTAATGCACACGACCCTTATCCTTATGTTTTGCCATGTGGTAGTGGATTGGCTAGAAAAGATGTTGGAGGGGGTAATTTATTCTAATGCCTCCCTGGTATTAATCATTTGATATTGTCATGATCAGTAGCTGTAGGTGAGTTGAATTTGAGATATTCTTTTGAATATGCTTCTCTAAGAAGAACTTTGGCATCTTCAGTCACTGCGTCAAGGAAAAGAAATTGAAAGTAAAAGATTTTCCCAAAGTAAAGACCTGTAGCAAGGAGCCCACTGCTAACTGAGAGAAAACTTTCCAAACAATTTAAAAGATATTCTCCTAATGTTTCATTTTCCTTATTTGTCAACAAAGAATGAGATTTAAGTTTTTCTTTTAGTTTTTCAACAGGTACTTGGCAATCCTTAGAAATTAATTCCAGGGATTTGTCATCCACTCCAAAGAGGGTTTGGTAGTGGTTTAAATTCGCTTCTAGCTTCTCTAGCTCACTGTTGTTGATGCTATTCAGTACAGGAAAAGCAGCCAAAACACCTTCCTTGAGGGCTTCCAACCAAAGAAGCTGCTTTGAAGTCTTGTACTTCATTTGAATGGCTGCCTCTGTAATATTGGGCAAAGAAAGCATAAAATTGTGGCGCTTTTGAGCAGGAAGATCCTTTATGAGGATGTCCACCAGGCTTGGAAAATCATAGTCAGATAAATTGTGGTTAGAGATTAAGAAAATCTGTGGTTCATCAATTTTATTCTCACGAAAGGTATCCAGATAGGAGTTTCGGATTCGCTGCAGGATCTTTTCTCGGTCAAAAGTACGTGGTTTGCATTTCTTTTCATTATCTATATCAAAGTCCACCTTGGTTCTCACAAAGTAGTAATTCTTTTTCATTAATGTGATTACTTTGGCAAGGTCTATTTCATGTTTTGTAAAACGTGTGGCAGAAGCAATAATGAAGAAGTCATACTTTTGGAATTCTACTTTCTTCAGATAATCTTTGGGTGGAAATTTCAGAGTTCCAACACCAGGAAGATCCCATATATTCAAATTTTTAATTTTTGGGTGTTTGTATGAAGTTATCTTCATAGTCGTCTCTACCACCCCAACTTCAGCTGCATCTGCCTCATCATGTGCCACCTCCCTCAGGGCATTGATGAAGCTGGACTTCCCTGCTCCAGACTCTCCGGTCACAGCAATGTTTATGGGGATATCATCAATGTTTTTTAATACATCTCTGATTATAGAGTTTGCCCCCTGAATGTTTCCCTTTTTCAGATGTAGCTCAATTGAACGGATAGTTTCTGGAGAAATGATTTGGCTTTCTGTCTTGATCTTCTTAAAATATTCGGTGAAGCTGGAAACCAAATCTCCATTGTCTTCCTTCTTACATGCATCAGAATTTACCTGACCCATGACTTGGTTGGAAAAGGGCCCTGAAAGGAGGAAGGGAGAGTAAGTTACAATAATCTGAAGACACCTTCATGCTTGGCACTGTGTTCTCTATGCTGTAGCCTTAGTTATGTTCTGATAGTGACTAATTCCATATTATGTTGTGCTGCCCATTTTTTGACAACAAGATACAAACTGGAGTCCTTGTGTTGGAGAAAACCTCATTTGAAGAACTGCACCCATCGGATTGGACTGGGGACAGCAGGTCTATTGGACATTTTCTTGCCTGAGACTGATATTTGAGGTTCCAGCCACTAGGCGAGGTGCCATCCCTGAGTTGTAAGTTAAAGCAAATGATCCAGATGTGGGGTTGTAGGGTTAGGCCCGCCCCTAGGGGGGCGGACTCGCCTCTGGTGAATGTTTACTATTGTATCTTTCTGGAGTCTTTGATGGAGTTAAGAATAGTTAGTTGTAGTTATACTTTTCCTTAGTTATGATAAAGATTATTGTAATTTTTACTTGATAACTGTTTTGTTATATGTATTTTTGCTATGTAAAGTTAAAGCCTTCCTTTTTTTGTTTAAACAGAAAAAGGGGAAGTGATGTGGGAGTGTCATATATCAATCTGTTGATTTCATTGGTTAATTAAATAAAGAAACTGCTTGCCCTGATAGGTTAAAACATAGGTGGGAGGAGTAAACAGGAGGAAGATGGGAGGAGTAAACAGAATGGAATGCTGAGAGGAAGAGGAAGTGAGCTCAGACCCGACAGCTCTGCTCTCTGGAGCAGAGACACCATGCTCAGCTCTCCCGGGTAGACTCGACAGCTCTGCTCTCTGGAGCAGAGACACCAGGCTCTGCTCTCCCAGGCAACTCTGACCCAGGATGGACGTAGGCTAGAATCTTCCTGGTAAGCTCACCTTGGGGTGCTTACACACATTATTAGAAATGGGCTAAATTAATATGTGAGAATTAGCCTAGAAGAGGCTAGATAGAAATGGGCCAAGCAGTCTTTAAATGAATACAGTTTGTGTGTTGTTATTTCGGGCATAAGCTAGCAGGCGGCTGGGGTGCTGGGGATGCAGCCCCACCGCTCCTATTTCAACATGGGGTCAAGCCAGTAAACAGCATTCTCCCATTGTTCCTGCCTCTCCTCCTGCCTGAGTTTCTGCTCAGATGTCCCTCAGTGATAGACTGTGATCAGAGTGTATACGTCAAAAGCAAATAAGCAAAAACACAACCTCTTTTCTCCCCCAAATGCTTTTCATCATTCTGTTCATCACAGCAATAAAATGCAAAACAGAACAGACATCTACTAGCTCTTAACTAAACCCTTAATTATGGAAAAATAAAATTTAAGTAAAGTAGGGGAAAATAATATAAAAATCTACATAATTACTTTACCCAGTATTAACGATTATCAAAACACAAACAACTGTGTTTCATCTACCCTGACTGGAGTATTCTGTATGAAACACAAGATGTCTTCTCCAACTGTGCACACTTTCTTCAGTGTGTGCTTTCACATGACTGACAACTTAATCAACCTGTGGCTGGTTTCTCAAACTGAAAAACAACTAAAAATGAAGAACAATTGACACCAGTGTTTAATCAGTGCCAAATCTCTAATAATCACATAAATCTTTGTTTTATTTTTATGGTCAAAAGATGTCAAAAATCCAGCTATTGTATTTGGTTGAAATAATTTTTAATTTGCCTAGATTTACTTTTCTTCTCTCTTTTTCATGATTCAGGGATCATTTTGCACTAATATAAACCTTTTTATCCCTTAAAGTCCACGTTAACATCAATTTTCTCAATACAGTATTTCAGAGTCCTCAGGTCATCATTTAGAATCACTGTTTTCTTTTAAACCCTTTGATGTTATGAAAGCAATGTGACTGTAGAATGGAGATTTCCACTTGCTCTCAATTAAACTCTTAGTTATGGAAACATTAAAACTTAAGTACAGGAAAATAATATAAAAATATTTATGTGTCCTTTAGTCATTGTTAAAAAACTGTCAGAACACTAACAATTGTGTTTCTTCTAACATGACTCGAGTATTCTATATGAAATCCAGGATTTTTCTCCATCTGTGCACACTTCCCTCAGTGCATGCCTCAAATTTTTGGAATTACAAACATCTAGTTTCTCAAATTAAAAACTAAGTAGTAATGAATGTTAATTGACACCAGTGTTTAATTTATGATAAATGTCTTTAAAGATCTCATAAATATTTCTCTGTTTTATTTTTGTTTTTAAAAAATGTCAGTAAGTCAAGCTATTGTACTTGGTTGAAATAATTCTTAATTTGCCTAGATTTACATTTCTTCTGTCTTTTTTATTTCTTGGAACTCACTTCATGAGGAATATAAACTTGAAATAATATAGAATTTCTTTACCATTAAAGTCCATGTTAAAATCCATTCCTTCCATGCACTGTTTCAGTGTCCTCAGACCATCATTTAGAATCACTGTTTTCTTCTAAACCTTTTATTTTATGGAAAGCCCCGGAGATGTAGGCCAGTTGATGGAGAGCTTTCCCAGCCTGATAAGGCATGGTTTCAATTCCAGCACCTCATCAAATGTAGGTGCATGTGTATCCCTGTAATTTAGTTACTCATGGAGTTGAGGTAAGAGGGTCAGCACTTCCAGGTCATCCTAGGTACATAGTGAGTTAGATGCTACACTGTGATACTTGAGTCCATGTCTTGAAAGAATAAATATCAAATCCAGAAAGATGGCTCAGCTACCAGTCCTAAGGACCTGTGTTACAAGGGAAGGAGCCACTTGTTTGTTCCAGCCACCTGGCTAGCTTAGCCCTAAAATAACCACACAGAAATTGTATTAATTAAATCACTGCTTGGCCCATTAGCTCTAGCCTCTTATTAGCTAACTCTCATGTCTTGATTTAATCCATTTTTATTAATCTATATATCGCCACATGACAGTGGCTTACCAGCAAAGATTCAGCGTGTCTGACTCTGGTGGTGGCTCCTTAGTGTCTCTTCCCTACTGTGCCTCTCTTCCTCCCAGCATTCAGTTCTTTCTTCCTTGCCTACTTAAATTCTACCCTACCAACTAGGCCAAGGCAGTTTCTTTATTCATTAACCAATGAAAGCAAACACAAACAGAAGGACCTCCTATACCAGACCTGAACTGGATTATTTGGCATTTAAATTAATCAGATCAACTCAGTTCTCATATATA
>NW_026067979.1:7423097-7428253 GCF_014885135.2 Alexandromys fortis
TATATACCATTTATTCTCCACAAACCTGCCTGCAAGACCTCCCCCTCCAATGGCAGCACAATGGACCTCACCATTGGTTAAGGAGGCAGCAAATCCCCACTGTCTCCCTGGAGCTTCCCCAGTCTGTCTCACCAATATCAAATCAGTTCTCAGAGTTAATCTCTATTTTCCAATCCAATCACAACTGATCATTCCTCCTACATTATCTGCTTCATACCTCCTCAATTTCAGCTTTGATTATGTCATCCACATTACTATATTTCCTGTTACTGTAACAACATGGATGATCAAACAGCAGAGTTTTTCTATTGGCACTGAAATCATGTCATGTTGAGTCAATTCTAAAAGGGACTACAAGCATCCCCATTTCCCTCAGGGAAAGTTCATTAAGGTATACAACATACATGCTACATACAACATACCTTTGAAATTTATTGTTACCCTTCTGGGGCCACTACTGTCTGAATCCCAGCCACCCTGTTATCTCTGGCTGTCTTCTACTTTCAGGACTTTGTACTTAAGTGACTGCTACCTTGCCATGTTGCTCTTCCCCAGTTATTAACTGGAGAATAACATGGCTATTAACTGTTTTACCTTTCTCTAGGTTCTGCTTCAATTAGGCAGAATTGTGATTTATATTCACATTGGGATGTAAACATATACCTGCTGCCATCATCGGCCATCCTCTCATTGTGCGTCTGCCTCTCCACAGCACTTGCTACATGTCATGTCTAGGTTTATTTGCTGTTACTCTCTCACAATACAATAAACCTCGGACAGCAGAATGTGCTTTTATTCCCCTCCTCACTTCTTCATCTCCAACACACAGGTGTATGGTTAATCATCAGGAAATGAATGAGGAATATGAGGAAAACATTTGATGTTTCTTGTGGACATTTGTGTCTGCTCGGTAGTTCTAAGTGGCCAGTGGGATATTCAAGTATTTAGTACATTCATAAACAGTGAGTGCTAGGAGTCTGGGGGAGACCACAAAAATGCTCTAAGACAAAACAGAGATCTCTGTAGACTCATACTGTGCCCTTGGCCCTGCACAAGCACGTACAAACTTGCACAGTCAATCCCTGTCTAATCCTAAGGACAAATTGGGGCTGCTGAGCAAGAAACCAGAGCTGTAGAACTTTGTTCAAGCTGACTGCAAAGGCAAGCCAGGAAAGGGTGGGTAAAGAGAATGTCCTCAAAGGGAAACCAGAGAAGCTAAACACAGTTAATTAAACACAAGGAACAAGATTGCTATGACACCGCAAACATTACAAAAGGAAACCTGCCTAAATGACAGCTGTCATCTCACCCTGACACAGCCACAGCAGAAACAGCATGCAGAGAGACCTCTTCTCTATAGGTCAGAGGCCTTGGGATGTAAGCAATTAAATAGTTGACCCTTAATTAGGAAGCAAGATGAGACGGAGATACAACAACCTCAGGCACATTGCAGAGATAGTCCATCACTTGAAACATCTAACTCTAGCCATGTTAGAGAGAAGAATAAGGAACATCAAAACCTATTTCAAGATCATTTTCTTTAGGTCCACCTCAACTTGAAGTACAGAACCTGTCTGTATGTTTCAGTCTCTAAGACCATTCACTGTGCAGCCCTGTCTATCTCCCACCAAAGCATCCCAGCTGTCAATCAGAGGATCCTCACTCTCAGAATATGTTCCTAAATGTCATGTTCCCTATCAGCTCTTTAGAGAATAGAGATGATGAGGGTTAGAAGTTAGATCCGAATGCTTCTATCCCCTTACCAGAGAATCCTGAGTCCAGTGCATGTGCTCACTCTAGTTCAGCTGCAGGAACCACCATCCAGTGTGCTCCAGTTTCTTCATATAAAACCCACCCTACCTTCCTATGCAGCACTTATATCAACTTCTAGGTCTTGCCCTCCCTCTCAGAGTGATTTGGGGAATCATAAAGGAGCATGGATCTAGTTGCTTTTCAGAATCACTTGCATTTACAGGAAGAGGAAAGTGAAGTAGCTTCAGCAGCTGTCCTCACTCTATCAACATTCACTTCTTGGCAGAAAAAGCCAGACAGTTCTAAAATAACAATGAGGAAGAGTGCTTGGAACGAGACAGTGAAAACAGAGAAGCAGCTTACTAGTTAGGCTGGACAGCAACCCTTGAAAGATAGGATTTGTTATCCCCGACTCCACAAATGCAACCTGAGCTAAAGTCACACAACACTTTGTCTGAGGTCCTGTGCAGATGCCAATTTTAGTCTCACCCAAGCCACAACCCACTTGGCGGAGTGGTATCAGAGGGCTGACTACAACCTTATTTCTTCACAAGTTTGGATTCACATTCCATAATTCTTGTCATAATCAACTCCCCTCTCAATCGAGGGATTAAGTCTGGCTTGGGCTTGACAAGATGCTGTTGCAATCATGGCCATTTTGTTTATGGAGCTTCTCTGTAGTGTCCAAAGGACACTGTTTCCTTGGAGTCATCCACCAATTCTGGCTCTTACAGTATTTTCACCCTTTCTTCGACAGCCATTCCTGTACCACTGGAAGTAGAAATAAGTATATTCCATTTATGTCTGGACATTTACCAATATCTTATTCTATGCATGCTGGGCCAAGTGTGGGTATCTGTATTGTTTATCATCTACTGCAAATGAGAGCTTCCAGGATAAGGATTAAGCAATACCCTAACCTGTGAGTGTTATGGAAAATCATTAGGAGCTGATTTATATGATTTATATGTTTATAGGTTTAATGTTATATCCTTTCGTAGAATAACATTAGTAGGTTATCACCAGGGTGTAGACCAGTATAGCCTTAGGTTATTGTCCAGATATGGTTCAAAGTATGGTTATTATCCTGTGGAGTAATATGAAATTCAATCAAAGAGGAATTGGTTACTACCACAACATTATTGTCACTGTTTTATTGGTGGTTGTATCTTATATGGCCAGTCAGTATTGTAGCTCACAGATTTCACACCTGGATATGATTATGTTTTATTTTCTCCTCTGCTAGTGTGGCTAAACCACTATGCAGAATAACCAGTAGGCATAGGGCTTCTGGGTCAGCATCAGCTTGATTTCTCCATATTCTATAACTGACAAACATGGTGTTTTCATGAATGGGATCTTACCATCAACTTCTGTAAGGTAACCAAGAGTACTGACCATGGCCTCTAAGAATCGGGGTCACCACTGGCCAAAAAGTCCAAAAAACTCTAAGTAATTCCTGGGTCTGGGCTTTTTATTTCTTACCCTGTGGTGTCTATCAGGGACATTGTTGCCCCAGTAGAGGGTAATTCCATCTTCATTTTTATGTGTGTGTACATATATTTAGGAAGTCCCTACATTAGTTGTTTACATACGACATTTTGAAAATCCTTTAGTGTTATTTATCCCTCCCACTTTCACTCCCCTCCCATATTCTCACTTTCACTCCCCTCCCATATTCTCACCTCCCAGTTCAATTTAACCCTTCTTTGTCCATAATTCTCATTTAAATCCTATCTTCCCTCTCTTATAAGTACAGCTCCGTGGCACCATAGTAATTTCAAAACCTCTGTGGGTATTCCCAATGGAATATACATATCTGAAGGGTGGAAGCTAAGATCTACACACGAGAGGGATTAAATGATGCTGTCTCTGTGGGCCTCTGTTACCTCACTCAGAATGTTTTTTTTATCTCCCTCTATTTCTCCACGAATCTCATAGTTTTTATTTTGTTAGCAGATGAGTAATTTTCCATTATGTAAAGCCACACATTTTCCTCATCCATCCATCAGTTGATGGGCATCTAGGTTGTTCCCATTTCTTGGGTATTGTGAGTAGAGCATGTGTGATGGATAGGCAATAGCTCAACATTAGGAGATGAAGTCATTTGGGAATATCACCATGTGTAGTCCAGCTGGATCATGTAGTAAATCTATGTTCCCTTTTTGTGGAGCTTCCACACATTACCTTAGTCACTTCCCAGTGTGTCCTCCCACCAGCGGGGACTGAGTGTTCTGCTTCCCACCTCCACAACAGCATTTGTTGCCATTTGTGCTTTTGTTTCTAGGCACTCTGACTGGGGTGAGTTCAAATCTCAAAGTTGTTTTAACATGTGTTTCCCTGGTGGACACGAATGTTGAAAACTAAAAATATATTTCTTAGCATTTGCAAATCATCTTCTGAGAACATTCTGTTTAGTTTATGCTCCACATTATGTAGGTTTGCTTATTTTTGATGTTTAATATTCATTTACAGATTATAGTTTCTAATCCCTTGTCCAGTACAAAGCTGGATAAAGTTTTTTTCATTCTGTAAGATGCCTAATCACTCAAGTGATGGTGTCTTTTAAAAGTATTTTGACACAGTATCTTCCTTTGTATACCATGTGGATCTGGAGTCCCTGTAGGATTATGTAGTCCAGACTGACTTTGAAGTCCTGGTGATTCTCAGCCTCCTGACTGCTGGAATCAGAGCTGTGGATCCTGTGTGTGTGTGTGTTCACATGTGTGTGCACACCTGTGCACATCTATCTCAGAACCTCCTTCTTGATTTTTTGAGCAAGTCTGCATCTTATGGACATTGTGTGTATATTAAACAGCCCTTATGGATAGAGCTTGAGAGGGTGTAAAGTGCCCAGACCAACCAATTTCAATTTCTTTGAATTCCCTTGAGAAATAATATACTGTTCACCTAAAGCACCCTTTTTTTTAAGACATAAAGAGCTCTTTATTTAACTGGGGGTTAAGCCCAAATATAGAAATGTATGCAAAAGACTGAGTATTAGAAAAAAGAGGTAAAAAGAATAGTAAAAGAATAATGGCCTCACCATCTCTAGGTTAACAAATAACGTATAGAAACAAATCCACAAGCTCAAAAGCTTAAATTAGCATAAATATAAGAAGATCCATACTTATGCATGCTATAGTTTCATTGATAAAAGTTAAAATTACATGAACTTTGTTTTCAAGAATTACATTAAATATGCAAAGGCTAGATATCCCAATCAAAAGGCTAAAGTTTCTAGGTTGAAAATAAAATAATCTGTCACATGCAAAAGACTGTTCAATTTTATTTTTTTTAATTTTTTTTCTGTCTGAAGTCACTTGGTGAGCCCCACCTTTTTTATTTTTTAATTAATTAATTAATTAATTAATTTGTTTATTAAAGATTTCTGTCTCTTCCCC
>NW_026067979.1:7435577-7482927 GCF_014885135.2 Alexandromys fortis
CTGTCCCGGGCTGCTGCCGCGGTCAGAAACTCACTCACCCCAGAGATGTCTCTCCTGGTGCCTGGACCGGAACTCCTTGCTGCTAGGTGTCTCGTAAACAAAGGACCTACCTAGCTTGCTGCAGGCAGGCTAGTGGGGACAAAGGAGCTAGCACCCTCCCTTTGCCCTGCCGATTCGGATTCGGTCCTAGAGCCCGAACAGGCTGGGCTGGGAGATGTTATGTGGTCAAAGAGGGAAGGGAGTCAGACGGAGGGGGCGGGGAGGGTTGTGGATGCAAGCTGGGTGGGATAGGAAGAGAGAGGAAGTATCGGGCAGAGTCTTGTTGTTATTTTTTTTCCTTCAGGCTGGATCAGGCCCTGGAGGCCTGTCTGCTCACAGTGTTTAGTGAAAACTGAGAACTGTTTTGACAGGGGAAGGAATGCAGGACTCCCAATGATTGCTTAGTTAAAAATAGCAAGGAGAGTTGCATTTCCAGTCATTGCTAGGAATGTGGAATAGAAACTATTATAGCTGCTTGCTATTCATAAACGGTGCCCACAAGGAACGTGGGAAGAAGTGGAAGACATAGAGGGGAAGACTGAGTGAGCCTCCCTGCTCCATGTAGATTCCTCACTGTCCCTTCTTCTGTCTTTTCCTTTCTCACCCATGTGCCCATCCTTCCTCCTCACCACAGACCATTCACTACCATGATTTGTGTTTTTCAACATGTTCTTATACATTGCATCTTTAAATGAATTGCATAAGCACAATATCCCCCAAAAGAGTAGAAACATATATACAGTGTTACAAAATTAACTTTAAATTTGTATCAATATACTAGAATTCATGGACAATGCAAAATACCAGAGATTAATAGTTGTCTTTTTATCCTAGATTCCTATATTTCCCTAAATGATAGGAAACATCCATAACCCACCAAATAACCAAAAGCCTCCCACATTCCTCTTGGAAATATGGGCATCATGTTCTCCAAATTGCATTCTGTTGTGTGTGGGCATAGGCATATTTAGGGGTCCCTGTGGAAAATTGGGATAATGACCAAGTCCTGGGAAGATCAGCTATAACCTTTATAGATATTTATCAACTGTCAAGATTCAGGAGGTCTCATTGTTCAAAGCTGATCCATATTATTCCTGAAGGAACCAAAAGCTTCTTGTTTCCTGTGGGAATAAAACTGCAAAGCATTTTTGATTTCCATTTGACAAAATATGTTTTTGACTTAATTTTTAAAGTTAAGATAGTCCTAAAGTATATAGGTTGGTTCAATTTTTCAGTCCATATCTCCGAACAGTTGTCTTTTGCCCATCAGCATTCAAAAACTTCAACACAATACTATACAAATTCCTTGTATATTTCCCATTTAATGTGGCTTTTTTCTCTTACTTTTATTGTCTCTTTAAGACTTCATTATTTTTAATATATTTCTTCCTGTGGCTATCCCAAAATTTTTTTCTTAAGTGTATGTACATTGTAAAACACACTGGAACCTGTTTACAGGTTTTTTTTTCTCTCTGAATCTTTTTTTACTATATATCATTTAGCATTTTTTGACCTCATGAACCTTTAAACTGCTAAGTGATGTGGATACTTTCCCAGCTTTGGTGGCTGATTCTGTCTGCTTCTTGGGTTGTGAAAGCCAAGCCTAAAGCTTATGGTCTGTTTGGAGGTTCCTAATGAGAAACTATATTCATACCCCAACTCTGGAATGCCGGAGACAAGTGTTATTTACTTAGATTTTTGTTTTTACTTTGTAGGCAGAGGCTGCTCATTTGTTTCCCGGATGCCCAAACTCAAAATAATCACATAGAAACTATATTAATTATAACACTGCTTGGCCAATGACTTAGATATATTCCTGGCTATTTCTTATATCCTAAATTAACCCATTTCTATTAATCTATGTACCACCACAAGGTTGTGGTTTACTGGTGGGCATCTTTCTCCTTCAGCAGCTACATGGCATCTCTTTGACTCTACATATTTTCTTCTCTGTCTCTGCTTGGAATTCTGTCTTTCTCTGTTCTATTTTTCTGTAGGTCAAAGCAGTATTACTCATTAACCAATGGCAAAAGAACACATTCACAGCATACAGAGGGGAATCCCACATCACCCTTTTTTCTGCCTAAATAAAATGGAAGGTTTTAATTTTGACATAGCAAAATTAAACCTAAAAAAGGTATCAAGCAAGAATTACAGTTACAATATTTTTTATCTATTTTTTATCATAACTAAGTAAAACTATAATTATAATAATCTATTCTTCAACTATATCAAAGACACCCAAAGGTTTTATTATTACTTAAGTTAACAGAAAGTGCATTTTCAAAAACTTCCAAAACTCTAGAATTGACAAAGACATCTCATGGCCTGGATAGTCAACCAAAGTTCTTCTGTAACACTGGGGCATCCATCTTCATCCTACATGCCCAGCGTGTCTTGTAGACTTTTCTGTGAAGCAGGAAATTTCAAAGACTGTTTTGCCTCTATTGACAGTTTGTCATTCACTTTCTTCTGTATCTGGCAGAACGTCTGGCAGACTCTTTTATGAAGCAGGAACCCTGAAGGACTGTCTCACCTTTAGGCTAGTTTAGCAGTTATTTTTGTGAGTCCTGCATGTCCAGTTCATACAGCATACCATCTATGACTCCAGGCAAAAGAGTTTCTTTCCCAAATGGCTACCCTTGTTACATTGAAGGCAAATTTCATAATGAGCTTCTCTCTGCAGTAATTGGTGCTGCCAGAAGCAAACATGTCTTACTGTTGAGAAGAGTTTAAGTTCTTAAAACATTTATATGTCATATTCTGCATATCTTAGAAAGATTTCAAATATACCTATCCATCTGAAATATGTCTCTAAATCTAGACAGCCCAAATAAAATGACTATAAGTTTGACTATTACAAATGATTATTAATCTGTTTTTCTTAAGTATACATTATATTTTTAAATAAAATTCACAAACACAATACCTTAAACAAGAACAGAAATAAACATATAACAAAATTGAGCTAAAAGTTTGTATCAATAAACAAAGATCTAAAGAAATTCAAAGTATTCATTTCTATCGCATATCCCCCTTTAAATGCAAACAAACATTTATAAAGGATATTTGGGAATTTGGATATAGTTCTCTTCAATCTGCTTCTTACTTTCTGTTGGGCGAGGTAATTTTGGGGTCTGTTGAAACTTTTCATAGGGTCTTGGTTCATTAAACCACATTACTTTGGAAGGAATCCACAGGTTCTCATCTTCTGTGGGAAAAAAAGCAAAACTGCTTTTCCAAACAACATATCCTTAGACCCAAATTTTGAAGTCAAGATACCTTTAAAATATATATGTTGGTTTAGCTTAACAGCCCCCAGAATCAAATATTTCTCTTTATTTAGCTCATTCACAGTCAAAAATTAAAATAAAACATAGTACTATACATAATCCAGACTTTTGGTGTATATTCCATCTTCACATGGCTCATTTTTCTTATTCTTACTTTTTCTTCAAGTTTAATATTTAATTATTTTTACTCCTTTAATATAAGAATGTCTGTACTCTTGTATATTATAACTGTCTATATACGTTTTCCCCTCTCTCTCTCAGCCTTTTATGCAACACTGTGACCCGTTTAGAGGTCTTTTTAAAAAAAATCTAAATTTGTCTGTATTGAGTGTGTATCTGCAAGTATTTTTTTGACCAGAGCACATTTTTTTTTTTTAAAAAAAAGCTAAGTAGGCTGACTAGAACCAACTCTGTTGCCCTGCCTGTTGACGTCACCCACTCCAACATGGCAGAGGAATGTTCACTGCATCTATATCACCATTAAGCAATTTGTAACATGCTGCTCACATACCCCATTTAAGTGCTTCATCTCCTGAAAGAGCCAGAGTTGTTTGTGCAACTAGCACGGACCAGTAATCCCTTTCCTAAAGAAGCTGAGCAGCCTTCAATGCCAATGCTGAGTCAGGAAGTCCACCCATAAAGGAGCTTCTGTGCCTTCGCTTGCCACCAGCAAACAGAGCCCATTGGAAAATAAAAATGTAACTACCAAGACGCTGCACTAAACTCTGTTCTTTTGTGTTTGAAATTTTTTATTAAAGTCTCTCAAATTTTATGTGGCTGTAGTTGCCCACATTGGGCACATCTTACAATTTATATCTCACAACAGTAGTTTGTAAGACTTTAGATTTTTTTACTTCCTGAGTTTCATTTTATTTCATATTAAAATGTGTCTCTCAGTATGGTATGCATGTTCACATGTGTCTAGGCAGGTCTGCCTTATGTTAGGCCTTATCTTCAAATGCTTCCTGTCATTTTCCAAGGCAGAGTCTGACAGCTGAACCAGAGCTTGCAGATTTACTTGCTCTAGCTGGCCAGCTTGCTCCATGGTTCCACTGTTTCTGCATTCTGAGTTTGGAGTACAAGGTGCCTGTCACACTCACTCAACATTTATACAGGTTGTGCAAATTGATCTCTGCTCCTTCTATCTGCATGGATGGCACGGCAAGTGCTTTATGCACTGTGTGTGTGCATGTATGCATGTATGCATTCATATATGTGTGTGTGCTTGTGCATTTGTACTCAAATGTGCATGTGGAGCTAAAAGACAAGGGGGATGGTAGAGTGCTAAAGTTGGGGTTGTCAGGTTCTGATATATTAACACACATGACTCTTACCCTTAGTTTGTCCCATAGTGGTAGAGGATTGGCTAGTGTAAAAAAAAGATATCATGAGGGAATTTATCCAGTAACTTCCTGGCATTAACCATTTGATCTTGTCATGGTCAGTAGCTGTGAATGAGTTGAATTTGAACTATATTTTTGAATATGTCTCTCTAAGGAGAACTTTGGCATCTTCAGTCACTGTGTCAAGGAAAAGAAATTCGAAGTAAAAGGTTTTTCTAAAGTAAAGACCTGTAGCAAGGAGCCCACCATTAGCTGAGGCAAATATCTCCAAATATTTTAACAACATTTCTCCTAATGTTTCTTTATTCTTAGTTTCTAACAAAAAAGGTGATTTAATGATTTTTTTCAGCTGTTCAACAGGCACTTGAGAATCCTTAGCCATGAATTCCACTGATTCATCATCCACTCCAAAGAGGACTCGATAGTGGTTTAACTTCTCCTTCAGCTTCTCCATATCATCCCTGATCATGCCCACTACAGGAACAGTAGACAAAATTCCAGCCTTGAAGGCTTCCAACCAAATATACTGCTGCATAGACTTGTTCTTTCTGTCAATGGCTGCCTCTGTGATATTAGGTAAGGAAAGCATAAAATTGTGGCGCTTTTGATTAGGAAGATCCTTAATCAGAGTGTCCATCAGAACTGGAAAGTCATAGTCAGATAAATGTCTGTTCGAAATCAAGAAAATCTGTGGAATATCCATGTTATTCTGACTGAAGGTATTTTCAGAGTAGCTTCTCATCTGCTGCAGGGTCTTTGCTTTGTTAAAGTTACGTGGTTTGGATTCCTTTTCATTTTGTAAATCATTGTCCACCTTGGTTCTTACAAAGTAATAATTCTTTTTCATGAATCTGATTGCTTTGGCAAGGTCTAGTTCATGTTTTGTAAGACGTGTGGCAGAAACAATAAGAAAGAAATCATACTCTTGTATTTGCACTTTCTCCAGATAATCTTTTGGCGGAAAGTTCATAGTTCCAATGCCAGGCAGGTCCCATAAAACCAATGTTTCAGTTTTGGGGTGTTGGTATGAAGTTCTCATCATAGTTGTCTCAATTACCCCCACTTCAGCTGCATCTTGGTCTTCAGGTCCAATCCCTCTCAGGGCATTTATGAAGCTGGACTTCCCTGCTCCAGACTCTCCAGTCACAGCAATGTTTATTGGGGCACTATCAATATTTTTTAAGGCATCATTGATTACAGAGTTTGCTCCTTGAATGTTTCCTTTTTTCAGATGAAGTTCTATTAAATGAATGGTCTCCTGAGAAATGATTTTGTTTTCTGCCTTAAACTTCACAAAATATTTAGTGGCGCTGGACACCAAATCTCCATTGTCTTCATTGTTAGATGTGTCAGAGAATAACTGACCCATGATTCTGATAAAAAAAAATTAATCACTGAAAAAAAGGAAGAGACAGTAAGTTGCAAAAGATCAAAGATGACTTTGTCCTTAGCACAGTGTTTCTTCACTGTGCTGCAGCCTTACTTATGTTCTGATATTGACTCTTTCCCGTACATTTTCTGCTGATTTTTTATTCTTGTCAAAAAGATACCAGCTGTAGTCCGATTGGAGGAGAAAATCTCATTTGAGGCATTTCCCCTCTTGGAATGAACTTGGGGTATGCCTATAAAACATTTTTTTGATTGAGGATTGATATGAGAAATCTCAGCTTAATCTGGGTGGGATCCTTGGGCTGGTGGTCCTTGGAAATATAAGGAAGGGGTGTCTAACTACGGGGAGCCAGTCAGTAAACAGCATTCTCTCATTGTTCTTGCTTTTATTCTGGTAAAGTTTCTACTCTGAATTCCCTCAGCAATGGAGTGTGAGCAGAGTGGGTAAACCCAAAAAAATAATTTCTTTTTTCAAAATCCTTTTGGTCATAGTGTGTATAAAAGGAGTAGGAAGGAAATTAGGATAAATTTCTTCTAGTTTTCAATTAAACCCTTAATTATGGAGAAATTAAAACTTAAGTAAAGTAAGGGAAAATTATATAAAAAACAGCATGAGTGCTTTAGCCAGCATCAAGAAAAACAAAAACAAATGCAACTGTGCTCATCTAACCTGACTGCAGTGTTGTATATCACATCCAAGATGTTTTCTCCATCTGGGCACACTTCTTTCAGTGTGTGCCTTCAGATGAATAGAAATTAAATCAACGCACATCTAGTTTTTCACACTGAAAAATAAATAATAATGAATTATAATTGACATCAGTATTTAATTAACGTGAAATCTCAAATGATCACGTAAATGTAATTTGTCTGCTTTATTGATTTTTCAAAATACGTCAGTAGGCCCAACTACTGTATTTTGTTGAAATAATTTTTAATTTTTCTAGATTTACCTTTCTTTTGTCTTATCTGTGACTTGGAATTCATCTGTATGAAGAATATAAACTTGGAATAATATAAAACTTCTTTCTGTTACTGTTAAAATCCTTTTCTTCAATACAATATTTCCAAGTCATCACTTATCTAACTGTGTGCTGGAGATGTAGATCAGCTGGTAGTGAGCTTTCCCAGCATGACTACAGCCTTGGGTTCAATCCCTAGCACCTCATCAAATGCAGGTGCTTGTGGATCCCTGTAGTTCTGCTACACATGGAGTAGATGTAAAAGGTTCAGTACTTTCAGGTGATCCTTGGTACACAGTGAGTTAGAGGCTAGCCTGGGCTATTTGAGACCCTGTCTCAATAAAATGAATATCAAGTTCATCATGATGGCTTAGCAGGTAAATACACTTGCTGACAGATTCAAGGACTTGAGTTTGATCGTTGGGTATTTAGGTAGCTCAGATCTCATATTTCTGCCCTTTTATTCTCCACAAGTCTGCCTTAAAGTCCTCAATAGCAGTACAAGGATCTCACCATTAGTTAAGGAGACAGCAAATCCCCATTGTCACCCTGGAGTCTCCTCTGTCTGTCTCACCTCTACCAAATCAGTTTGTAGACTTAATCTCTATTTCCAAATCCAAGCACAATTGATAACTCTGCCTACATTATCTTCTTCAATACCTTCTCAGTACCAGCTTTGAGCATGTCATGGGCATTGCTACATTTCCTGTTATGGTTCTTACAACAACATGGATGATCAAACAGCCAGAGTTATGACACTGAAATCATATCACGTCACGTCAATCCTGAAATGTACCATAAGAATTCCAATTTCACTCAGGCCACACATTAGGTATAAAGTGCACATGCTACATACAACATACCTTTGAATATAATTATTACACTTCTGGGACATCTGGTGCCTGAATTCCGGACACCCTGGCATCTCAGTCTATCTTCTCATTCCAGGACTTTCAACTTAGTGACTGCTTTTTTTCCTTCCCCAAATATTTACATGGGTATTAATGACCTTTCTCTAGGTTCTGCTTTCTCTAGGCAGGCTTTAGCATTGACATTGTCATTGAGATAGAAAAGTGTACCTGCCTGCATCTTTCACCACCCTCTCACCATGTTTCTGTCTCTCCACAGCACTTGCTGCCCCATAATGTCTATTCATCTGGGATCATTAGCTGTCATCCTCCCACTCTACCATGCACCTCAGATAGCAGTCTGATTGTAGGCACAGGGTAGGAAGAGGTGAGTAAAGAGAATGTCCTAAAAGGGCAGCTAAACCTGATTACATAAACTCCATAGCCAGATTTACTGTTGAAGGGGACAGTCACCCACAGGACACAGACAGAATGTCCCTGAAGCACACAAGCTGTTCTCATCTTTCAGGTTTTCCCCTCTCATTCTCTCTGTTCTTGAATTTGTGGTTCAGATACCAATGTGTCAGTTGTCTGCATGGTCTTTCTACTGAGTATGAACTGAGGGAACGAGAAGGCTGTGACAGAGCAATCATTACAACAGCCCCCCCCCCAGCCTAAGTGACAGCTGTCACCACATCCTGACATGTTCCTCACAGGCGGAGAGAAGATCCTTAGCACCCCTGCTTTACAATAAAGAAGACCACAGTTTACAAGATTCTTCAGGCACAGATTTCCACAGCCAGCTCCATCAAAAGCAGCGTTCAGAGAGACCTCTTCTCTATAGACCAGGGGCCTTGGAATGTAAGGAATTTAATAGTTGACTCTGAACTGGGAAACAAGATGAATGTAACGTACAACAACCTCATGCACAAGGTAGAGATATTCTATCACCAGAAGCAGCTATTTACAGCCATGTCCGACAAGCCAAAAATGATTGAAAATGTTTATTATCAAAATCAATATCCAGATCATTTCCTTTAGGTTTACCTCAACCTGAAGAATTGGCTAAGACCATCCATGAGGCAGTCCTGTCCACCTTTTACCCAAGCACCCCAGCTTTAAACTGAGGATCCCCACTATCAGGGCATGCTCCTCAATGCCTTATTACCTCTCAGCTCTTTAGAAAAGAGAGAAGGTGAGGGTTAGAAGTTAGATCTGAATGCCCCTGTCCACTTACCAGAGAATCCCAAGTCCAGTGTGTGCACTCACTGGAATTCAGCTGCAGAAACCACGCTCTACAGTAGTCCAGTCTTGTCACATGAAACCCACTCCTCCTTCCTCTGCAGGACTTATAGACCTTCTAGTTTCTGCCCCTCCCCTCTCAGTGTGTTTTGGCCAGTCACAGAGGAGCAAGGACCAGTTGCTTTTAGGAATCACCTGCATTTCCAAGAAGGGGAAAGTGAAGTAAAACCAACAGTTCTTTTTTTATTTTATCAACTTATCCTTAACTGCCAGAAAAGACCAGATGTTCCAAAATTAACAATGTGGAACGGGGCTTGGAAAAGATCAAAAACACAGAGAAGCAGAGTATTGACTGTGTAGGAAAGCAGCTCTTGAAAGATAAATTTCCTAGTTCCTGACTCCACAAATGCAGCCCAAACTGAAGTCATACAACACATTTTCTGAGGTCCTGTGCAGATTCCAATTTAGTCTCACCCAAGACACAACCCATGTGACCCCCTCTGACTGTAACCTTAATTCTTCACAATTGTAGATTCATGTTCCTCAATTCTTGTCATTCTCAGCTTTCCTGTCAAAGCGGGGATTTGGTCATGCTTGGGCTTGACAGGTCTTACACATGCTGTCTCAACCACGGCCAGTTCATATGTGAGCTGCCCTGCCATTCAGAAGATACTGTATAGTTGTAGTTATCCATGACTCTGGCCCTGACACTCTTTTTACTATTTCTTCCACAGCCATTGCTGTGCTATTTGAGTAGAAATACAGATATTACATTTTGTTCTGGACATTTGTCAGTGTCTTATTCTAAGAATCTTGGCCAGTTGTGAGTATCTGTATTGATTATAACCTACTGCAAATATGAGCTTGCTTGATAAGGGTTAAGCAATGCCTTAATCTATGGGTATCATGGAAAATCATCAGGAGCTGTTTTAATGTTATGTCCTTTAGCAGAATAATAGTAGCAGGCTCTCACCAGGGTGTAGACCAGCATAGCCTAAAGTTATTGTTCAGATATGGTACTAAGCACGGGTATCATCTTGTGGAGCTATACTAAGTCCAGCCAGGAAGTAGTTAGTTACTACCATGATGTTCTTGTCAATATTCCATTGGTGACTGTATCTTATCTGTCAAGTCAGTACTGTCTCACAGAGTTCATATGTGAATATGATTAATATTTGTTTCATTTTCTCCTCTGCTACTGTGTCTAGAACATTCCAGCACTATGAAAGATAACCAATAGGGATGGAGTTTCTGGGTTAACATGAGCTTGATTTCTCCATATTCTATAACTCAGGAGCATGGTATTTTCACTAATAGTATATTACCATCAATAGATAATGGCCTCTAAGGATCAGGTTAATCACTGGCCAACAAACTTATAAAATCTAAGTAATTCCTGGGCCTGGACTTTTATTTGTTACCTTGTAGTGTGTAGCAGGGACATTGTTGACCCAGTTGAGGCTCTCTCCATCATCTTTTTTATCTCTGTGTACATATATTTAGGAAGCCTCTACATTAGTTGGTTACACATGACATTTTGAAATCCTTTTGTGGTATTTATCGCTCCTACTTTTACTCCCATTCCCTATTCTCACCTCCTAGCTCAATTTAACTTTTCTTTGTCCATAATTCTCTTTTAAATTCCATCTTCCCAGTCTCGTTATTACCACTCCATGGCATCATAGTAATTTCAAAGCCTGTGCTGGTATTTCCAATGGAATATGCATATCTGAAGGGTGAAAGCTAAAATCTATCTACACATGAGAGGGGCTTCTGTCACCTCACTCTGAATAATTTTTTTCCAGCTCCATCAATTTCTCCACGAATCTCATAGTTTTTATTTTGTTAGCAGATGAGTAATGTTCCATTATATAAAGCCGCACATTTTCTTCATCCATCCATCAGTTGATGGGCATCTAGGTTGTTCCCATTTCTTGGGTATTGTGAGTAGAGCATGTGTGATGGATAAGCAATAGCTCAACATTAGGAGATGAAGTCATTTGGGAATATCACCATGTGTAGTCCAGCTGGATCATGTAGTAAATCTATGTTCCCTTTTTGTGGAGCTTCCACACATTACCTTAGTCACTTCCCAGTGTGTCCTCCCACCAGCGGGGACTGAGTGTTCTGCTTCCCACCTCCACAACAGCATTTGTTGCCATTTGTGCTTTTGTTTCTAGGCACTCTGACTGGGGTGAGGTCAAATCTCAAATTTGTTTTAAACTATGTTTTCCTGATAGATAACAATGTGGAAAAAATATTTCTTAGGCATTTGCAGGTCTTCTTATTATAACGCTTTATTTAACTTATGCTCCATTTTTAGATTGGGTTGATTGTTTTCTTGATATTTAATTTTTTTAGATATTCGATTCTAACCCCCTGCTCATTACATAGCTGGCCAAGATTTTTTCAAGTTATCTCTTCACTCAAGTGATAGTGTTTAAAAAATATTTTGAGACAACATTTTTCTTTGTAAACTATGTAGGTCTAGTATCCATGTAGGACTACATAGTAAAGACTGTTCTTGAGCTCCTGGTGATTTTTCTACCTTAGCCTCCTGACTACTGATATTACAGCAGGGAACCCCTATGTCTGCCTGGCTCAGAATCTCATTCATGATTTTTGTGAGCCAGTCAACACTTATGAACATTGGGTGTACATTAAATAGCCCCTGTGGATGGATATCAGGAGGGTGTAAAGTGCACAGACCAAGCAATTTCAGTTTTTGAGTTCCCATGAGAAATAACACACAGATCACTTATAACACCCATTTGAAGGAACTCAAGTGCATTGTAATGTCCTATGCAGGGAAAACACAGAGTAGCATCTGGTCACAAGACGGAAAGACCATCCAACAGCAATGATGATACCTGCCATGGTCAATTATGCCATGGGAGCTCATTTCCAGGGTGGTCTTTTAGGTGGGTTTTGTTGTGGCTGTTTTTCCTGCAGAAAGTAGCCCAAATTGTACTCAAAAAAATAAAATTTTTTAGAATGATATATTCCATTTTGTAGAATTTTAGAAAACTAAAATATGTACACCACACCCTTGATACCTACCTATTCAGGTTTTCAATGGGCAATTGCCTTCAGTTTGGAAAATGCTGATTCAGTAATCACACATTTGCTAGAAGTTATGGCCATCATAAGCATAACTGCACAAATAAAGACAGACAATGCTCCAGCATATGTGTCTAAGAAAATGAAACAGTTTTTGCTTATTATAATATAAAACACATTGCAGGTATCCACACAATCCTATACGTTAGGCAGTTATAGAAAGATCAAACTGAACTATAAAGGATATGTTAAACAAACAGAAAGGTATGATGCAGACCCCTAGAAATAAATTGCATAATGCTTTATTAACCTTGAATTTTCTTAATGATAATGAGAATGGAACAGGGGTTTCAGAGAGAAAATGGATAATAGAAAAAGCTTCTGAATTAAATCAGTCAGTGTATTTCAAAGATGTATTGACCTCAGAATGGAAACCAGTAATTGTGCTATGTTCAGGAAGGGGATTTTCTCCTTGTTTCCACAGGAGAAGAAAAGCTATGCATATCATCAAAATTAATCAAAATGTGATTTGAAAAGGATAAACCTCTTGATAAAGAGAAGTGACAGCTCATCCTCAGAGGTGACAACTTACAGGTTGTAGGGAAACCTCATAAGGGTTGGGGAAGGGTTCTGTTCTTGTCTTTGCAGGAAAACATCCATCTTTGAAAAGACAAGAGACCTTGGACATCTAGATGCCTAAAGAAGAAAACATAGCTAACTAGAATCACCAAGCAAAGAGAAATATGAATTATAATACCAGTATCCTCTGAGAGTAAACTCTATCTAATCTCACTATCTAAACATATATATTTCCCTACTTCTCAGTGTAATTGTAGCTGATACTCACTTAAAAATCAAAGCTGACTTTGGAGTTGGACAGTGGCTCTCCTCTAAATCCAAGTATGCTGTTACAAGAAAACGTCAGAGTTTGTGTTTCATATCAGGAACCACCTGGTGTGTCTAAAAAAGAAGATAAAAATCTAAGGACTAAGGTTATTAAAACTCTTCTCTCAAAAAATTTATTTCTCTCCCTAACTTTTTCATCTTTATTGTTCCTTTCTTTGAATATATGTCTATTGAAATCAAACTTTCTGTTTTGCTATAATAATATTTAGGTTTTCTACAGTGAATAATAAATTTTCCTACAGTATTCTTTTAAGTCTCCAGGAAGAAGATGGGGCCCGTGATGATGATTCCACCTGGTTCATATGATGTCATTTAGTTGATAGCATCATTTGTACATCAGCTTTGGACTGCAAACTGCTGAGAACAATTTCAAGGTAGCTAGATAGCTGAGATGACCCAGGCTCAGAGACTGCTCTAGCCAGGATTTTAGACAATTTCTGCACTTTTCCATTTTACATAGACTGAACAAAAAAACAATACAGCTACTTCTCTCAGGGCCTGACTCTTAATCAAAATTTTTCTTTCAGAATCCCCTAAATGTACCATAGCCCCCCAAAAGCAGGAAGCCAATTTAATAATATAATGTCTACATTCAACTAAAAGTTTTAAATGTTTTACATTGTATTCAACTTTTCTTTGTATACAAATTTTGTATATGTAAACAAACTTGAGATTATTTTTTTAGGACAAACTGTATATATATTTCTACTCTTGTTCAAAGTATTGTACTTTTATAACTCATTTAACAATGTAATGGAAGTTTCTATTCTTTGATAGTTATTATTGCCAACTTTTTACTACAATAGGAAATGCAGGTTAGTAATTAGTCACCTAGTACAATCAAACTTGTGGTCACATTAGGCATGTTTTCAAGGTCAAGCATTAATCTAGTTGCTTTTTAGAATTACCTGCATTTCCAAGAAGAGGAAAGTGAAGTAAAACAACAACTGCTCCTTGTATTAGCCCTTCATTTCTTTTTTTTTTTGTTTTCATTCTTGCTTTGTCTATTATTTATTTATTTATTTATTAAAGATTTCTGCCTCCTCCCCACCACCGCCTCTCATTTCCCTCCTCCTCCCCCAACCAACTCCCTCTCCCTTGTCAGCCCGAAGAGCAGTCATTTCTTGGCAGAAAAAGCTGGACAGTCCTAAAATAACAATGTGGAATGCTCTTGGGAAAAGAACGGATATACAGAGAGCAGCTTTCTGACTAGGCTGGATAACAACCCTTGAAAGATAATTTTCTTGGTCTCTGACTCCACAAATGCAGCCTGAATTAAAGCCACACCACGCATTGCCTGAGGTGCTGTGCAGATGCCAATTATCAGATTACCCAAGACACAACCCATTTGACCCCCTCTGACTACAACTTTGTTTCTTCAAAATTGTGGATTCATGTTCATTAATTCTTGTCATTCTCAACTCCCCTCTCAATGCAGGATTTGAGTCTGCCACAATGCAGGGATAGGTCTTACACATGCTGCACAATCACTGTGAGTCCCTATGTGTAGTGTCCAGAGGACACATGACCTTGTGGTCATCCACAACTTTTGCTCTTGCACTCTTTTTAGCCTTTCTTCGACAACTGTTCCTCTGTCTTTGGAAGCAGAAATATATATATATTTCATTTAGTTCTGGACATTTGTCAGTGTCTTATTCTATACATGCTGACCAGCTGTGCATATCTGTATTGATTATAATTTACTGAAAATATGAGATTCCATAATAAGGGTTAAGCAATGCCTTAACCAATGGGCATTATGGAAAATCATTAGGAGCTAGTTTAATGTTATGTCGCATAGCAGAATAACAGTAGTAGGTTCTCATCAGGGTATATGACCAGAATAGCCTTAGGTTATTGTCCAGATATATTGACACTAAGTATGGGTGTCATCCTGTGTAGTAATATTAAATCCAAGCAGGAAGTAGTTGGTTACTACCATGATATTTTTGTCTCTATTCCATTCTGTAAGTTGCCTCATCACTCAAGTGATTGTGTCTTTTAAAAATAATATGAGACAGCATCTTCCTTTTTATACCATGTAGGTCTAGTACCCTGTAGGAATATGCAGTCTAGTCTGAACTTGAGCTCCTGGTGATCCTCCTGCCTCAGCCTCCTGGCTGCTGAGATAACAGTTGCAAAGCCTCCTGCTTGCCCTCCTCAGAAACTCCTTCTTGATTTTGTGAGCCGTTATACAGCTAACAGACATTGTGTGTACATTGAACAGTCCCTGTGGATGGAGATTTAGAGGGTGTAACGTGCCAAGACCAAGGAATTTCAATTTCTTTGAGTTTCCATGATAACTAATTTACAGATAACCTATTGCAGCAGTCACCTTCATTTTAAGCAACACTGCTGGATAAACATTGAGTAATAGCTGGTCACTAGCCAACACCAATGAAAACACCTGCTATGGTCAATTTCATTGTCTGAGCCCCTGAAGCTCATGTACAGGGTTGTAATTCAGGTGGGTTTTGTTGTTGTTGATGATGTTTTTCCTTAGGCTGGGTCAGGTCCTGGGGCCCTGTCTGCTCACAGTTCTTAAGAAAAGTGACAGCTGTTCTGACAGGGGAAGGAATACAGGACTCCCAATGAACTCTCAGCCAAAATAACAAGGAGAGCTGCATTTCCAGTCATTGCCGGGAATGGGAAACTGAAACTGCTTCTCTATGCTGCTTGCAAGTCATAAACAGTGCACACACGGAATGTGAGAAGACAGGGAAGCCATAGAGAGGAGTTTGGGTGAGCCTCCCTGTTTCACTTAGATCCCTCACCGTCTCTCCTGTCTTTCCCTTTCTCACCCACGCACCCATCCTTCCTCCTCACCACAGTACATTCACCACCCTGTTTTGTATTTTTCAAAACGTTCTTATGCAGTCAGACTGGTCTTGTGTTGCAGTGGAACAGCTGATGAGCTTGAGTTTTTGTTTAGTTCATCTCTAGCTCCCCAGTGCTGGCATCAGAGGTTCGATTTGTTGAAGGGGACAGAACCAGGTCTCTCTAAACTCTACCAACTGAACTACATCCCCAGTCTTACTCGTTGTTTCTTTTCAAAAATTCTAAAAATCAATACAAATATTTATTCATTTCATTGAGACAAGGTTTCTCTATTCACCCTGGCCATCCTGAAACTCAGTATGTAGACCAGACTGACCTCTAACTCACAGAGATCTGCGTGGTCTTGATCTCTGAGGGGTAGATTACAAGTATGTGCTACTTCTATAGGATCATTAATCTCTAAAAATGAAATATTGAGGATTGAAGCAATGCCTCAGTTGTAATCCACTTGCTGTACGTGAAGGACCTCACTTAGGATTTCTACGTCCACTAAAGCCAGTGTGGTGAGGCGGGATCACTGTGCAGTCTTCTACCTGTCAATGCTTACTAGGGTCAATGAGAGACCCTGTCTTAAAAAATAAGGTGGAGAGTGATAGAGGAAGATAGCGTACATTGACTGCTTCCCCACAGCCTTCACATGTACATGTATGATTGAGGGCACACAGGTACACACACACACACATGAAAATACAGGACACACACAAAAGTCAAATTTGAATTTCTAAAAATAGTAAAAAGTTTTTGTAAAACATACTAAAAAGTAAAAAAGTAATTTCTAGTCAAGGACATGAAGAGAAAATGATTTCCATCCTCTAAGTCTGATTTAAGCCTTGCCTAACTGATGGAAAATAACAATGCATATACTCCTTAGAGCAATCTCATTTTATTGTTTGCTACAGATCAGTTACTGAAATCCACTTATTTGCAGGATGGATTCATCATTGCACGTTTATCAGTAAGATCTGGAAACGCAACCAGTGGCAACCACTGTAGGACTATATTGTACTAAAAAGAGAGCTAACTGCCTTACTTAGGCTTAGCAGTTACATTTCAGAATGGCATACTGGTTTAGTTGCCTCTCTAGGCTTTTTGATGGATTTAAATGTCATCAGTTGCTTATAAAAGGGCATCTGACCTCAGGACACACAAAAGTTCCATTAGCTACTTGACAGTGCAGTTCTAATCATGCATACAGAGAAATGCACAGTGGTCTCTCAGCTAGCATCCCTTGGGTTAGATTGAAAGGCCATGAAGAGTTTCAGAAGAGACACAATGATCTGCACCTCACTGGCCAGTAGGAGGCAATGCTGACTCACCTGATTCTAGGCATAAGTGATTGTAGTCCATGACTTATAAAGATGTAGAATGTTAGTGTGTGTTAGCATACTGTGGAAATACCCTGAGGAGATGTAACACTTAAACCTGTGGTTTCTGATGTAGATTCTTTAAACCAATGAGGAATAATTATTAATTATAATTACATTGTCCAGGCCTGTCATATATTACACATGGTGAGACGTGGCACGAATAATAAAAACTCAGAAATAGATATTGGGGTTCAACCTGAAGATCACAAAAGCAAAATAGCCAGTCACTAGAGAGGACCTTTTTACATGAATCCTCAAACTCCACACACCCCTGAGTTCCTGTCTCTTCCCTTTTATATTCCTCTCTCTGCCCAGACATATAGCTTCTGTTTCCACTTCCCTAGTTCTGGGATTAAAGGTGTTTGATTCCCAAACACTGGGATTAAAGGTATGAGCCACCATTATCTGGATCTATGTTTAGGTCGATCTTGTGTAGCCCAGGGTAGACTTGAAATCACAGTGATCTGTCTGCCTCTGTCTTCCAAGTCCTGGGATTAAAGGTGTAAGCCACCACTCCCTGAACTGTATGGCTGCTTTTTCCCTCTGATCTTCAGGCAAGCTTTATTTATTAAACCACAAATAAAATACCATGATAGTGAGATGCTACAACCGAATGTTTAGTGCCATTCCATAGTAGGTATAGATACTTCCAGAGATTGACCTCTCTATATGCCATAAACACATGCACCCGTCTTTCAGTTCTATGGAGAAAACTGACTTGGACATGGGAGTGATTGCTTTCTCAACATTATATGCCTGTGCTGCAAAGACAGCTAAGTGGTTAAGAGCTTGTACTTTTCTGAAAGAGGACCCGAGTGTGTTACTGACACCATGTCAGGAAGCTCACAGCTGCTCTAATTCTAGCTCCAGGGATTTCAGATGCCTCTGACTGTCTCTGCACTTACATGCACATACTTCAATCCCCACCATGATTGAAAATAAAGTAAATCTTTCTTTAAAAAGACTATACTGTTGAATGTCAAACCCACTCCCCACAGGTATATGTTTTTCTACTTCCCTGAGTGTTTCTTAAGTAGAGTCTTTAAAGCACCACTCAGTGACTCAAAGTGGAGAAGGTAGACACTCCTCTGAGGAATTACCAATTCTTCTTAGGAACAGTGTCATGTTGTATTACAACTTAACAGATGATAGTATTTTTTTTATAAATAAGCTGTCACACTCTGCATTCAGCTGGAGAATGAGTATCTCTTAACTATGCTACTTGTATTTCTTTATGCTTTTTAAAGTTTTTCTCACTATATTTCCCTTCTCCATCCCTGTTTCCCTTAAGTTCAGGTTCAGGGTAAACTGACATAGTGGTTGCTGACAGTCTGAGGGTGTCTTGGCTTGGAAGACCCAAACCTTTGAATTACATCCCTATCCAGATCACTTGTCCTTTTGATGGAATCCTCCAAACATGGATGTCTATATAAGATTATTAAAATGAACTACAGGCTGTGGTCCAACTAGTCCAACAATAGCTGTCTAACAATGGAAGGTCCAAGAATCCAGTTTAATGTCTCATCTGGTCTTCTGAATACACTGGAATTCTGAAGAAGTAGGCTTTAATGCCAGAGAAGGGATAGACTTGCCACTGAGAGCAACAGGTGAATACAAAAAATTTCTTCCCTTCATCTCCTTTATATAGACTGGCAGCAGAAGGTGTGGTCCAGGTGAAACACCTATCTTCCCACTTAAAAAGGTCTAGATTAAAAGTTGGACTTCACACTTCAAATGATTTAATTAATAAAAATATCCCTCAATAATATACCCAGCCACTTGAGTTTTAGTTAATTCCTGAATCTCTAAGATAGTCAACTTTTCAACCAAGAGTATCCACCACTGATTTTTATCCTCCTACAAATATAGTCATTTTAAGAAAGGGGAACAGAAAGTCAGTGTGACCCCAGGTTAGCTTATCCTGTATTTCTGATGTGGTAAATAAATGAAGACTCTTGAATATTCTTAATGATATTTCTGACAACTCACCCCACAAACCTCACACCCCAGACCAGTTAGATTCAGAAGTCAGAGAGCATAAGTGTCTGCAATACCACTGTCTTTCAGAAAAAATTCTAATGCTAACATTTCTGGGTCTGAACAGGAAGAGAACGTCCAGCAGCAGTCACTCTGGTCCACTGCGACTGTGAAAACCATATGCTGAAAACGTGATCAACCAGAATATCAGAGAAACACTGTGCGAATATTGTTCTCCGTAGAAGCAGTAAGGAGAGGAAACTGAGCTTGGAAACTCCATTTGTAGCCCAATGCTTCACCCAGGCTTCATTGGTCTTGGACTTGGAGGTTCAACAGTCTCAGTATCTACAGAAACAGAAGAGTTGGAAGTAAGACTTCAATCAATAAGGCAGCCTGATATTCCCTCAAACTTAACTTGATAACCAAAGACTATCAAAACCATAGCAAAGTCTACCATTGTCCGAATGCTTCTGGATTGGAGGTAGGCTAAGGTGAAACTCCAAGGCTCCAAAAATAGACAATGTTAGCATATCAACTTAGAAATGTTTTACAAAATAGATGAAATCTGTGTTGTTGTGGGGGTGTTAGTCACAGCTGACCATCGAGACATGGCTTTAAACCAATTAAATGTCTTTATTAGCTGGCTGGAGACTATACTGGGTGTTTGGGATCCCAATGCAGTCCCAAACTTTTCTCACAGTTTTAAAGCACAAACCCGCATCCTGGGTTGACATACTTAGTTAACAATTAGCCAGAAGTGGAATCTCAGAAGCAGAGAAGCAAGTTTAGTACATTTAAGGACTTTCCTAGCATTGTGGATTTTGGTAAATCAGACTTTGTTTTGATATTGGTATGAAATTTATTGTGTTGCCTTTGTGCTAAGTTTTTTGGCATGACTGGTACTTCCATCATGGTGTCAGATGTGTTAAGGTTACAGTGTTAAAATACATATGAAGATAGAGGACTTTAAAGACTTGGTGAATCAAATATAAGTTATAGAAATGTTGGCTGTAGTTATTAAAAAGTTCAGTAGAAATCTAGCAGTGAGCTATGATGCTCAAATGACAAATGGATTTTCCACATATTAGTTGAAAAGTATACAGGCATCTACAAAGAAGAAGGTTTTAGACATTCAATTTTCAGTCAAATTTTGTAAGCAAGTTTGAGATGGTTCCTGAGATTTTTTTTGTGTGTGGGGTGTATGCCTGTGTGTACGTGTGTGTTGTATGTAGATGGTATATTGTGTGTGGTGTATGTGCAAGTGTGTGTATGCAAGTATGGGTGTGTTTCTTCATACATAGAAATCAAGGGAAGATGGCAGTTATCCTATTATTTTATGCTATTCCTTATTTGTTTGCAAATGTCTCTTGGTGTAGGAGGGTCTTCTTTCTATGTGTTGTTTTCATTGATTGAATAAAGAAGCTGCCTTGGCCTTTTGATAGGGCAGCCCTTAGGTGGGGTGGAGTAGACAGAACAGGATGTTGGGAAGAAGGCAGGCTGAGAGAGCCACCTTGGAGCCAGCTGCCAGGTCAGGCATGCTAAATCTCTCCCGATAAGCCACAGTCACGGGGTGATACACAGATTTAATAGAAATGGGCTAATTAAGATGTGAGAGTTAGCCAATAAGAGGATAGAAATTATGGGCCAGGCAGTGTTTAAATGAATGCAATTTCTGTGTAATTATTTCCAATTAAGGAGAAGACACAGCCCGCTTCTCCTCACTACAGTCTCTCATTGAATCTGGAGCTATGATAGTGGCTAGAAAGCCTTGGCATATCCCCTGTTTTCATCCCTACCCCAGAGTGGCCACACCTGGCTTCTACCTTGTTGCAGTTAATCTTTGCACTCAAGTCCTCATTATTTTGTGGCAAGCACTCCAACCTACTGAGCTATTTCTCCAGCCTAGTTTATGAGATTTCTGAGGGACATAAAAGTGTTATCACCTCAACCATATGAGAAAGATGACTACAATGACAAAAACGTTGAGAGGAAAAACATTGGAAGTATGCTAAGGTGTCATTATGATAGGAAAGTCACCAAGAAGGCTCAGTAGATTAAGACTCTTGCCTCTATGCCTGATCTCCTGAGCCATATCCCGTAAGCCACATGGTAGAAGAAGAGAATCCACTTGTTATGCTTTCTTTTTATCAGCAGCCTATGCAAGTGATGAGTATGTATTTTAAACCTGAGGACTATTTCGTAAACAAAACTATGAGATCATAAGGTAGAAATAGAAAGTAGTGTATTCTCATTTAATAAAAAAATGTGCAAGGAAAGGAGACTCCACCCTACCAAAGAACAGGCACAAAACCAGAAAATTAGTAGACTAAGTATAACCATATTAATACATATATAAAATATAAATAGTTTAAGAGGTCCAATTAAAATGTCAATTTTTAGCCAGGAGGTGGTGCCGCACACTTAAAGGCAGAGGCAGTCAAATCTCTGTGAGTTCGAGGCCAGTCTGGTCTACAAGAGCTAGTTCTAGGATAGGCTTCAAAGCTACAGAGAAACACTGTCTTGAAACTAACAAACAAAATCAACTTTTTGAAATGTATTAAAGAAAAACAATCAAGACTGTTTTATGCCCAATCTTCAATAAAACCACTTTAAATGCAAGTGTAGATCAGGTTAAATTAAATATAGAGCAAAATATACCAAACAAATATAGCAAATAAAAAAGTAAATAGATGCCCTGCAGGTAAAGCCTATAGAGGATCATGATTAAAATGTGTGAAAACCACAACCAATTCCATCATGCTGAGGAATTAATTAGTGCATTTGTTATCATTTATCATAGATGCAGAGTTAAAATAATGCAAGCTCATTTCTCAGCAGTTCTGAACTGAGAAGTCTGACCCCAGTGTCTCTAAAGTCCAGTGTTGGGTGGATTCTCTTGCTCTTTGGAATTCTCTTCTGGGAGAATTCATCTGCTTGCTTTGCCACCTTTCAGAGATCATCAAGGTTTTGGGTGTGATTCCTTCCATCATATTAAATTGTGTGTGCTGGAATTGGCAACCATAGTTTAGTTTTCAGGGCCCACTCAGACCCCTTTTGTTTCCCTCTTCTACAAGTTGGAGCACGCTATGTTTGAGGTTCGAGTATGCCCAAAGCAAAGTCCATTGCTCACCAGCATGGTGCTGTTGGCACATAGTAGAACCACTAACTAGTGGGACCTCCTAAGAAGGTTTGGGATCATGAGGAGTACGCTGTTGAGGGGACACTGGGACCTAGGCCTATTTCTCGTTCTTGCTTTTGCTTCTAACCCATGAGCTGAGTGTGTGTATGTTTGTGTGTGTGTGTGTGTGTGTTTTCCTTTCATGTGTTCTCCACTTTGATGTACTACTGCAGATTAATAGCAATGGGGCTATTTAATCGCAGACCACAGACACTGAAGCTATAAGTCAAGAGGCAATCTTTTTCTTTGCGTGACGATTATCTCTGATATTTGTTAAACTAATACTGATTTTGCTAACGTGAGGCCTCTTGGTTTATAGTATGATAATCCAGAAACATCTGCTTATTTCAAGGAAGTAAACACATTTAATACCATGGTCACCTTAAAGGTTCCTTTTCATTTGACTGGATTTGTTTACTAGTTTCACAGATAAAAAAATATTGCAGGCATATTTCTTTTGGTGTGCCTGCCACAATAAGATGATATGGTAAAATATCTAGTTCATACCTGACAGTAAATTGGAAACTTGAGTAAATCAGCAGTTCTCTGCATGGTATCCAATTTCAAAATGACTCCAGAGGAAGTAGACTACCTAAACAGCTTTTTGTATAATAAAAAATTCATTAGTAAAACTCCAGGCCCAGAAATATTTGCTCCTTTGAGATCTGTTTAAGTTTTTATATTCTCTTGGTTTAATTTTGGTAAATCATATGTAACAAGAAGTTTCTCCATTTTTCTTCTAGATTTTCCCTTGTTTGGAATATATGTTTTCAAAATACTCCTCAATAACTCAACTTTCTCTCAGTGTCTGTTATCATGTTAATCTTTTCATGTCTAATTTTATTAATTTTCATCTCCTATTTCTTTTGGTTAGTTTGGCCAAAGGTTAGTCAATTTTGTTTATCACTCAGAAAATCAAATCTTTGTCTTCTTGGTGTCCCCAACGTCTGGTGAATATATATTTATAATTGTTAAATATTCTTGACAAATTATTACTTTCTTAATGTAGAGTAGCTTTCATCATCTCTTCTGATTAATTTTGGTTGGAAGTTAATTTTATCAGGTAGTGGAATAATAGCTATGCCAGGTTATTTTCAGTTTCTGTTTACTTGATAGACACCACACCTACCATATTTTGATTATGAACCTATGGGTATCTTTATCAGTAAGGAGTTTCTTGATGACGATAGAAAGTTTTTAAATTAACTTTAATTCAGTGGCAAACTCAAGGCTTCCCTTCCAAGTAAAATTACATATTTACCAGTTCTGTAAAGTAAAATGTAGAACAGTTTCTAATAATCTGCCAGCCACAAAAGGATAGTATCTAAAAATCTTGTTTCTAGTTTGGATCTCTCCAGCTATCAGCATGGGGAGGGGGCTCTTAGTAGCTAGTTTTTGTGTGTGTGTGTGTGTCCTGGCTTGTCACAGGTATACATTTCATTGTCTGAGGGTCTGAGGGGATTGCAAGTGTATGCAATGACATTCACAGTTGGATAACCCAGGTTTAGGCGGCTTTTGTACCAACAACCTACAAGTTTTGCCTAAGTATGCTTACTTCTGTGAGTTTGTGAGCAGGTGAGAAGCCTTCAGGTGTTTCTGTGATCTTCCAGGTCTTTGATCACCTCATCTATGGAGGTGTCCTCTGCAGTTTGGAGATGAATTATCTCTGAATTTCCCCCCTCCACTGCAGGGCATTTTGTCAATTCTCTCAGTAGCCATCACCTCCCTTGCACTAGCCCAACGTTTAGAGTGGCATAGAAGGCTCTCTCCACAGGCAGGTTGTCTTCAGTTCAATTTTTTTTTTTGCAGAATTTGCTCCCAGAGGTCTTCATTTCTCTAGATTTAAACCTTAGAACAAGGGACAAGTGGGGGCCAGGGAGGGTCTCCTTTCCCACAACTTTCTTCAGGGTTCTGAATTGACATCTTTGGTTTTGTTGTTATCTATCTAACCAGTGGTTTCCAAAAAGGTTAAGATTACTCTCTCATGGGGGAGGGACACCCAAGGGGACAATTTACATCACTGGATGACGACTGGGGTCATTTTCTATTGGATTGATTAACTTTCTGGCCTTATCCTGGGCTGAATAAGCTAGAATGTGTCACGTGCTACACATATGATAACGTGGTGTCCATGTGACATTTGTCCAGTTAGGGGAGGACACATTTGAAGTTCCCTGATCTGACCTTGACTCCCCTGCTGGCCATTAGCCTGAATTGTGACGTCACTTATCAAGCTTCCAAGTGTTGCTGGTCTCAGATCGTGGCACAGGATGCCGGTCATTCATGAGCCTGTGTCTTTTTGCTTTTGGGTAGCATGGCCACCTTGGAGTTTTAGCATGGGCTCATTTCCCTTCCCTGTCTGTGCAGTGTCAATCCTTATCACTGTTACCAAGATAGAGCTGCAGGTTTCCTCAGTCACTACACAGCTCCTTGCCAGTGGGGTGGGCTGTGGGTGATCTTTCTGGAGTAGGTGGAGGTGTTTTGGAAATTGTTCTTATTCAAAATTTAGTTTGTTACAATTAGCTGCATTTGAAGGTAGATTTGGGGAGTGGGCAGTGATTCCTTGCTAATGTTTCTCAGTGTGTGTGACTTCATGGGATCCTGCCAGAGCCTGTCAAAATGGTCAAAGCCTTGTCTTTTTTCTTTCTGGTCATCTTGGCCATCTCATTCCCACCTGCAAGCCCTTTTATCTTTCTTCATAACTATTCTAGGCCATGCCTTTTGGCCCCAGAATTCCTGCTTTTACCATCAGCACTTTTCTCTGCTTCATGGTTCTGTTCCTCTTTGCTCTTCGTGGTCCCAGCACCTGCTTCTTCATCCCTAATGCCCTTCTGTTTGTTCTTCCTTTTTCCGAATGCTGCACATCCTTGATATCCCGATTCTTCATTCACGGAGACATTAGGAAATGTGTCATCTGCTATATTATCCCTGATGCCTAACTTGTAGTTTTAAATTAACTCATTGATTTATGTAGATTCAAGATTTCTGATTTTTAAATATATAAATAAAAGAAGAATAGAACATATTGTGTATCTCTGGTGGCATAATTTTGTCTTGCTTTTTTTTTCATACTCCTCCCTTATGTGTGTGTTTGCGTGCATGTATGTGTGTGGTGTGCATTCTTCTTTGGCCACATGCAACAGCATAGGTGTGGAAGTCAGAGGACAAACTCAGCTCCTTGTTCTTGATTTCCTTCTTGTTTGAGGCAGTCTCTTGTTGTTACACAAGGCTGGCCGGCCCACAAGACTGCAGGCATTCTCTTGTCTCTGCTGGCTATCCCACTACTGTGGCACTGGGTTTACAGAAATGCAGTACCACATCTGGGTTTATTTGTTATGATGGCTATTCTTGGTTGTCAAATATGACCACAACTTGAATTAACTAAAACCTAAGCATCGAGGTCCACCTGTGAGACTTTTTTTTTTTTTTTTTGTAATTAAACCATTTGAAGTTGGAAGACCTGCACTAAATCTGGATCTCTTGAGGTGGGAAGATCCACCTTTAATCTGGACCACACCTTCTGCTAACAGCCTATACATAGTACATGGAAGAAGGACGTTCTTGTCCTTTGTCTGGTTGTTCTCACTCTCACTGGCAAGTTCATTCCTTCACTGGCCTTAGAGCCTAGTTCCTCATTATTCCAGCCTATACTGAAGACCAGCTAAGGTTTCCAGCCTTATGGACTGAACAACTATGGATTCTTGGTCTTTCCATTGGTAAACAGTCATTGTTCAACTAGTTGGATAACAATCTTAAGCCACTCTAATCTGTGTCTATATCTGCATCTGTCTCTCCATCTGTATATCTATCTGTCTGTCTGTCTGTCTGTCTATCTATCTATCTATCCATCCATCTATCTTCTATCATCTATCTATCTATCTATCTATCTATCTATCTATCTATCTATCTATCATCTATCTATCTATCATCTATCCCCCCCCCCTCATCAGTTCTGTTCCTCTAGAGAACTCCAACAAATACATTTGGGATCAGGTCTTCATACGTGTAGAGCAAATACTTTACCCATGAACTTCCCTAGCCCTACAGCACTTTAAAAACATACCTACTTATTTTATGAACTTTTCAGTATTTATGCAATGAGTTGTGTTAATGATTTTATGTAGTGATGCTGTATCTTCTCTTTATCCTCAGGAAATTCCTTTAGAATTATTCTGTTATTTTTCTCGCATTTCCTCAGCTTCCTTTGCAGTGTCCATTGACAGAAGATTTTGTGTTTCCTTGGTGGCATCAATTCGCCTTGCATTCCCATACTTCTTCATCCTCTTTCATGCATCTGGTGTGTCAGTATCTTACAAATAGGGTAGGAGAATTAATCTGGAAAATATTTTCCCCTGAAGAAATTGGGTATTATGAAGGAGGCTACATAGGCTTTGGTTCTGTTTGGATACCAATGGTGCCTCTACAGACTATACTAATGACTATGAGACCCTGATCTGCAGCCGGTCACACAAGGTGAAGACATTTTAACAGCCAAAGATGTATATATAATTTGTGGTACCCTGATGGAGCCACTCAAGCAGCCTTTGAACATGAAAGTTGGAATGGAGAGTGGTTAGATTTGGTCTTAAAATGACACCATACACCAATAGCTTACACAGGGGAGGGAGCTATGTAAATGGAGGTACCCATGAAGACCAATGCAATAGTGTGTATTCCATTACAACTCTTTGTGGAGCTCAAAACCATTGATGGCTGCAGTATTGCCTTTCAGAAAAATTTATGACTGTGGTGTAATGATGGAAAGTCTAGGATCTACTATGTACAATTTCTGAGTTGTAAGAGGACTTGCCACATTCAAATAAGCTCAGGCTTGGAATCAAGAGCGCTCTATGCAAGGTACTTTGTTCCCTTTTCGACCTGGCCACCCGGAGCCTCCATTTTCCATAACTGTCTTCCGTGTGCATTTTATTGCAGCATTCTTCAAATATTCTCAGCAACCCTCATGTGCTTGTTCTTTGGTTGTATTTTAAGTAGAGAAGGTTTTGTGTAGTGTTTCTCATTAGCCACATTTATGCAAGTCTGCATCTCAATTTATGGTAAAACTATTTTGGAGTATTTGTTTTAGGTGACTGGCAAAGTTTCTATTAAGAAAACAGCTGACATCCAAAGGGGTTGTACCAGCTTGCATTCCCACCAGCAATGCAGAAGTGTTCCCTTTTCCCCACAACCTCTCCAGCATAAGTTGTCATCAGTGTTTTTGATCTTGGTCATTCTTACAGGTGTAAGATGGAACCTCAGGGTTGTTTTGATTTGCGTTTCTCTGATGACTAAGGATGTTGAGCATTTCCTCAAGTGTTTTTCAGCCATTTTAGCTTCCTCTGTTGAGAGTACTCTGTTTAGGTCTGTACTCTATTTTTTTTTAATTGGATTATGTGATCTTTGGATCTCAGAAAGTTAGGAAACAACCTCAAGACCCAATAATACCACTTTTGGGCATATACCCAAAAGATGCTCAATTGTGCCACAAGGACATGTGCTCAACCATGCTTATAGCAGCTTTGTTTGTCATAGAAAGAATCTGGACAAAACCTAAATGTCCCTTGATCGAAGAATGGATTAGATAAATGTGGTACATTTACACAATGGAGTACTACACAGTAGAAAAAAAATGATGACAGCTTGAGTTTTCTAGAAAAATGGATGGAACTAGAAAACATTATTTTGAGTGAGGTAACCCAGACACAGAAAGAAATGATCACATGTACTCACTCATAGGTGGTTTTCAAACATAAAGCAAAGAAAGCCAGCCTACAAACCACAATCCCAGAGAACTTAGACAACAATGTGGACATTAAGAGAGACTTACATAAACATAATTCACATGAGAAGTAGAAAGTATAAAAAGACAAGATCTCCTGAGTAAATTGGGAGCATGGGGACCGTGGGGGAGGATGGAAGGAGGGAGGGGAGAGCCAGGAATGGGAGAAGAGAAAAATGTAGAGCTCAATGAATATCAAAAAAAGAAAACAGCTGAACCACCAGCATAATTTGCATTACTGTTATAGACTGAGTGTTTTACCCCTGAAAACATATGTTAGTATCCCATCCCCTCAGTGGGTTCATGCTAGAAGGAAAGGCTTTGGGAGGCATCTATATGTAGACAAGATCATGAACATGAAGCACAATAATAGGGTCATAGAAGAAGCAAGAACGGACCCATTCTCTGGATAGATGCACCATAGGAGGCCATGTGAGGTCTTACCAGGAAGAATGCTTTTACTGGGGGTCTGGCCACAGAGGCACCTGAAACTCATAAATCAGTCAATGGAAGTATGAGAACAAAATCCCATTGTTTAACCCACCCACTCTATAGGAAAATAGCTGCCCAAAGTTTAAAAAACTGTTGCTCTCCAGTCTTACTAACAGATGTACTGTTTATCTACATTTTATTTCAATTGTAAAATGAGATAATAAGCCAATAATAGTAACACATTAGAAATAGTATAATATTACCAATAATAGTAATAAAAAGTCACTATAAAGCTACTATGGGTTCTTGGGAATATCAAGTAACAATTAATGTGTTTTTTTTTTGTACGAAAGAGTTTATTAAATAGCATTTGGTATTGATATGGAGTAAATCAGTCATTTAGTACCCACAACATTCAAAAGCCTATGAAAATAAAGTAGGGAAATTCCTTCATCTTCACTGGTTCTGGTACAGAATTAGAGAGCTTCTTTAGCATTTTCTCAATGATTCTGACTAAATAGGATTTTTAGAGTTTCGGTTATTATTAGGACTTTTATGATCTGTATGGTTATTGCATCCCTCTTTCTTGTACTCGTTGTTCAAACATATATCTCTTACACTTTAATTTTATTGTATGAATATTTGTCTTGCATGCGTTATCATCTATTAACCACATGTGTTCCTGGTCCAATGGCTGTCAGGAGAAAATATCAGATCCCCTGGAACAGGAGTTATAGGCTACTGTGTGCTACTATATGGGCTCCATTATGTGGGGACTGACCCCCAGGTCTCTGCAAGAGCAGCCAGCATTCTTAACCTCTGACCCATCTCTCCACTTTACCTTTTACCCTGTTTCTGGAGTGCTAGAGCTTTAACCCGAGGTCACATGCATGTGCGTATTACCACTGAGTTACCACCCCATACTTTCCTTGTTAGTTTTAAAGAAAATCTTTTTGTGTGAGTGCATTTGCATGTGTGATGACTATGACATGGCATATTTGCAGAGTTCACTGGATTTTGGTTTTTACCTTCCATTTGCTTGTGTCAGGGTCTCTTTTTAACACGTGCATGTGGTATGTTAGTTGGCCCCACAGCTTCCAGGATTCTCTGCCTCTGCCTCCTGTCTTTCCACAGGAGTGTATGGACTTCAGGTGCACAGATAGCTTTATGTGGGCTCTGTGGGTCTAAACAGAGGTCTTCAGAATTGCAAGGCAATTGATCCATCTCTCCAGCCCAGTTATGGCATGTCCTCTGGTATTACTATGAAGAGAGGACATAAGTGTGAAACTCAAGGTTATAGAGGAGTCGCAGCAGCAGCTGGGGGCAGCTAGTCCTCCTCCACCCATTGTAAGAAAGCAGAGAGCAATTCATGAGTGCAGGTGTTCTATGGCTTAGCCTCCCTTTCCACATGTACAGTGAGGGATCAGTAGCTAGGGGCCACCCACAGTGGGCAGCACTTCCCACCTCAATTAACGTAAGTAAAATCGTTTCTCAAATACAAGTCCAGAGGATCATCTCCCATGTGATTCTAGAGTTTGTCGATCACATCACCCATCACAATGTTAAACCTAAAAGTGGATGTTGACTTATATGAAACAAAGTTGTATAAAAGTGCAATGACTAGATCTGAGGGTTTATTCAATGTGAGTAGATAGTTTTAGCACTAGATTATTTTCACACATCTGATCCCCTTGCTACAGTTAATGTGGATATATGATCACTAAGTATGGATAAACCCTGCATGGTCTGAATAACACAATATGTTGTTTTGCAACATCAGTGTCCATTTTTCTGTCATTGATTCTGATTTTTGACAACTACACGATTTCAGCCTAATCTGAAACCAAGTTATTTTTTACACATATCTCTCTGAGAAGAGCATTAGCATCATCTGTCACCATATCAAGGAAATAATATTTTAGGTAAGACAATTCTTTACCATAAATATTCTTAGCAAATACATCCCTCTTAACCAAACGAAACTCTTCATAAAGTCTTGAAAGTCTTTCTTGTATTGTTTCTTCCTTTGTAGTTTCAAACACATGAGGAGATTTCATCTTTGCCTTGAGCTGATCCACCGACTCTTGCCAGTCCTCAGCCAAACTCTGCAAGGATGCATCATCCACTCCAAAGACAGCTCGATAGAGGTTCATGGTGTACTTAAGGTCCTCCACATCATTGCCCATTAAGAGGGTCAGTGAAGGGATCTTATTGAGTAGTCTAGTCTCAAAAGCTGTGAGAAAAATGCTCTGGTCCAGGAACTGCCGCTTCCTTTCAATGGCAGCATCTGTAATACTTGGCAAGGACAGCATGAAATTGTGACGTTTGTATACAGGGAGAGTATTCACCACCTTGTCCATCAGGATTTGGAAATCATAGTCAGATAAGATTTTATTGGAGATCAAGAAGATGGGTGGTTTCTCAATGTTATTCTCCTGGAAGGTCCTCACACAGCTGCTGCGGATCTGCTGCAGGACCTTTTCTCTGTCAAAGGTTCGTGGTTTGAATTTCTTCTCATTTTTCAAGTCAGAGTCCACCTTGGTTCTCACGAAGTAGAAATCTTTCTTCATCCTGCGGATTGCTTTGGCGAGGTCTATATCATTTTTCTTAAAGCGTGTGGCAGAAAGAATGATGAAGAAATCATACTCGTTGAATTTCATTTCCTTCAGATAATCTTTGGGTGGGAACTTTGTGGTTCCAATCCCAGGCAGGTCCCAAAAAACCACATTGGGAATCTTGGGGTGTGTGTAGGAATGTCTCTCCATGGTTGTTTCCACCACACCTATTTTAGCAGCATTTTTATCTTCATGCCAAACCCCTCTCAGGGCATTGATGAAGCTGGACTTCCCTGCTCCAGACTCTCCAGTCACAGCAACATTGAGTGGGGTGCTATCAATTTCTTTTAATGCATTAGTGATTGAAGAGTTTGCCACCTGAATGTTTCCTTTTGACAAGTTTAACTCAATTAAAGCTAAGGTTTCTTCAGGAATGATTTTGTTTTCTGCCTTAAACTTCTTAAAATATTCGTTAAAGGTGGAGGCCAAATCTTGGTGGCGCTCATTCCTAGATGAAGAGAACCGCTGGCCCATGACTGTGAGCAACTAATGGCACTGAAGGAAAGAAGGAAGAGTCAGGAGGATGTTTATAAAATTTAAGATCTATATTTTATCAAATTTCATGTATATTTCCACATACTATCTTTAACAATTACAATCCTGCATCTGATCTCCCACTGTGATCATTTTACACATGCGACTTTGTGTCCTTTGACTAACATCATTCCATTCCCCTTTCCCACAGCTTTGCCCATCACCCTGCCTTTCACCTCTATAAGTTTGGCTTCTCTAGAGTTCACCAATACGTGACACAGTAGGGCCCCATTCTTTCTGCAGGATCTGAGGCCATCACATGAGACTTTAATGTTTTAGTCTTTATTGTATCTTTGCAGATCTATCTTAACAATCAGTCTGCTCTGTGCCTCTGAGTCATGTAGACTCCATGACCAGAGGCCCCTCACAATCTAGATTCCAGGATAAATCAGCTGTATTTTGTCATGGCCTCCATGTTGGTTTGCATGTCTGATTGTATCTGCTTCTATTAATCATTATCATCTATGCTATTTAGCTTTTGCGAACTTATCAGTCCTCATGGTATGTTTAAGAAAAAATATTTTTCTTATTTTTCTTCTTAGATCTGGTAATATTCCACACACTTTCAAGCCTCTGGTTGTCACGCAGTTCCTTATTTATCTGCTCGGCTTGTTTATTTTCTCAATTTGTTCTTTTGCCAAAGTCTCTTATTTTTAAGATTTATTCATGAACCCTTCCTGATCTCTAATATATAACACTCTTCCAATAAAGAGTTGGATTGAAGGCTAATGGACAAGTTCTTTCCAAGGTGAACTGAGAAACTTTGCAAAATATAGTGCATATTTGTATGGGGTATAGTGTTAGCCAATCTAGTTACCATTGCCACACAGATTTGTCCTAGGACCAAATTCTTTAGAAGAAACTTGGCCTCATTGAATAATTGAATAAGAAGCCAAGCCAGATAAAGTCTTATTAGGAACATCACCCTTCCCAATGGATGCTTGGTACACAGATAATATAAGCAGGGCACCTGCTGCATTACAAATGAACATGGACAACATGTGCAGGAGACAGGAGAAAGAGCAGTCAGGAGGCTGAGTTGATATAGATAACAGCAACTCCTGAAATCTGAATTTCCCGATCTGTATTGGCTCTTGGGTTATTTTTATCAGCTTGCCATCATAGATGGTCATGAGGGAAAGGGGATCTGGCAGACACTAGGTCAGTTACTGTACGAACAAGAGTAGATGGACATGGATAACTCAGGTCTACAGCACTGAGTTCCCCTCGCAGATTTTCATGCATCATTCCAAAGCCCACATAGTCCTGGAAACCAGGAAGCAGAGGCCATGAGCAAAGAGGGCTACCAACCTTCAGGTTCTGCTAGACTCTCTCTATTCTTTGGATTCATGTTAAATCTGGACACAACTAGCTATCATGAAATGAAAAATAGGTAAAGCTACTGGCCTTCCTTTAAAAATATTTGGGTTCTCTGAATGCTGTACAACCACGTGAGATTAGCCTCCATGTGTGGGTTCTCTGGTAGGACAAGGACATGTGCCAATCTGCTATTGACTAAGCAAGGCAGGTACCTTCATGGACAGATTTCTTCCTGCATTCAGTTCCTTCAAACTATCATTTTCTTTATTTTCAGCAGAATATTATTGTGGAAGCTGGGGATTCTGAGAGGCATTTCTGTCCATCACTTTAAAATTAGCATGCCGAGGGAATGTAATTTTAAAAAGAGCATGCTCTAAAGATGGCCTACACCTATATGAATATGTATGGACCCCATGAATAAAATTGCTATGGTCTTTTTGCTATGTTGTGAGTTAAAGTATCACTTTGGAAATAGCTATGTGCCTGCTTTGCCTAACTAAGTTAATTTGTATTTACTGAAACCGTTATATTTTGCTTGTATATTTTTGCCCTGTTTGCACTAAGATGTGGATTAAATGCAATGAATTTCTATTGTTGGTTAAACTAAAGTGGCCTGTCTCAGCAAGGACCCTTCTCCATTGCCAGAGATAAAGCCGGGAAGGGAGACATCTCAGGGACCTGGATTTCAGCTCTTGCATTCCCTGATGGTCCTGAAAAAGCATTGTGGCCTTTCTGATTCTTCACATGTTTTTCCAATCTGGCCAGAGTTGTAGGATTCCTGTGCCAACACTTCAAAAGAGGTCTAAGAAGATTTGAAAAAGCCCTGGGCCTAAATTCTAGCTATCTAAAGTGCTAACCAGGGGCACTTCGTTTTGTAAAGCAATCCCATTTTGGTTGGTGATCATATCAGAAATGATAGTACTTTGGTTTCTAAGACTAAAACCACTTTTTTCCCTTCAGATTCTTCTTGTGTATCCATAGAGTCCTTGACTGCAAGCTTCCATTATAGGCTTCTCATCAATCACATGGCACAGGTCCGTAAGAAAGGATTCCCTGTTGTGCTACATGGGACTGATCTCAGAGTCTCTTCCATAATGCTGTGTGCCTGTCTTTCTATGGCATTCACAACCCTTTTAACAAATCACCTGCTCAAACAACAATCTTCTCCAGTGTGCTTCTAGAATTCCAGATTTTCCTAATGTATAAAAATGGAATTTCTCATCCTATAGACCTGTATCTCAGGGGGAAAGTTTGTGATCTGTGTTTGTTTTACTGATTAGATCATTTGTGCTTCCATGTTTCAGAAACTTCCAGAGGTGTGATTTTACAACTTACTTCTGTAAGCAGCCAAGTCAAAATTTCAGCTGATTAAAGAAAATAGTTTTCATGTTGACTGATTGTTTTCCACCTTCACCAACATTCTGTTTAGTCATCCTGTTTAAGGTACTACAAACTGAGACAGAAGTTTTTTAATTTGCTTCAACAAAAAATTAATACTTTTAAAGAACAGATTTACTATTGAAGCTCACTTAGAGATACGGAAAATATAATCAGATCAGAAGATGTTAAAAATAACGTGCAGGATACATTTCACAAATATTCCTTGACTGAGTTAAAATGTATTTGATATAGATTTTTTGTATGTATATATTGTGTTATATCTACATCCATGCTTATGCTCATATACTGCTTCCATGGCACCAAATTGCCTGGTAGAGGGAATTAAGCTAAATTGAAACTAAATTGAAAATCATTTATTTATAACATCATGTTTCACAATATTAAAAAAAGTAAAGCATCATTCAAGAAGTAGGAGAAAAATATTTAAAAGGTTATACATATGCTTATATATATTTTTAGAAATGATGAAAAAAGGAGTTTTAATCGGTTTCATTTTAATGCAGAGTATGGCTGAAATTTTTTAAAAAAAAATATGTGTATGACTGAGTCACCTATAGTTAAAGGCTATTAAAATTCCTAAAGCAAAACCTCACTAAACTATACAAATCTAAAATTAATCTTAAGATACTGATTTTGTTCTGGTAAAATTTACAAAAGTAGACTTTAATTAAAATAACATTCATCAGAACCATAAGATAAAGGTTGTGATAAGTCACAAAGCATTGTGTCCAATAGCAGTTCATGGCTATTACATAGTACATTTTTATACACATTTATGGGATTAGGTGGTACAATACCTAAATTGGCACGTACATTTTTTTTGTATAAATTTCTAAACTTTATGTTTCCTTAAGGCGGTCACTGTTTCTGTTTCCTGCTGACGGCCTGAGTGCTGGCAGGGCCAGGCCCTCAGCCCCAGCACCGCTAGCAGCACAGCACAACAGCCACAGAGCCAGACCCTCTTCCCCACACTCAGAAAAATGATGACTCTACAGGGTGCTGGGATGCTGCTCAGCTCCTGACCTGCTGGCTAGGCAAGTCCTATTATAAAGCCAGGGTCCTCTCTGAGTTTTGTTACTGTCTCTCAAGCTGGACAGACATCCAGGTTCAACTCTCAGTCAGCCTCACTAAACCTATTGGAGGCAGTCAAGGGTGGGGGTGCTGGAGCGGGGGATGGAAGAGGTGTCAGATTTAAGCTATTCTGATGGTGACTGAAATGAAGTATTTGGTAATAAATTTGGTCACTCTTAGAGCTGACTGGACCTGAATGAAAATGAAAGTAGTTGAATCTATCAGGGCAACCATGAGCCTGGATCCTCTGCATTTAACCTGGGGAAAGTTCCTAAGACAAAAGTTGCTGGGATCTATTACAAAAGCCTCCCATCCTTTTGGTCCCCATGCCTTAATCTACTTATGAACACTCTAAAACTGTCTTGGGCCAACTAAATGAGTGATAAGCAACGGTACTTGTTTCTGTGACACATGATCTAAGTTCTAATTTCAAGACTCACATAACAGACAGAACTGACTTCCCCACCTTGTCTTTGGACCTTCACAAGCATACTCTAGCATGTGAGCACCTATCCCTGGTTTATGAGGGCACAGAGAACGAATACATAAATGTTATAAAAAACAAATAAAATGCATTATACAAAATTCTCAAGAACTACCGAACAAGGAAAAGAAAATAAACAAGAAAAAATTGCATTAAATGTGCACAGAACATGACCTCAACAAAAGTTAGTGCCGTGAAATATTAATCAGTACTAAAGTATGCATTTCTTCACTAATGCCCCAACTTCACAACCAAAACCAAGAAGTTAAAGAGGGTTCCCTCATTAAAAATGTCCCTCAGCATCTAGTGCTGCTGTTTTTCTAAATGGGAAAATTTCCTCTTAAATATTTTGGACTATATCAGAGATTAGTGATGTTCTTGGCCTTGCACAGACAAGCATTTTGTTGTTTTTGCTTATTTCCCATTTTTTTTGCATAGAGTAGTGTTTTAATGGACAGTCTTATAACTGGTAAAAACTGTTGAGAATATGTAATGGTTGAGTGTTCATTCTTAAATATAACAGTGACATCATTATCAATCTCCCATCCTCACCAAGTTCAGTAAACACCACAGAAGAGCCAGAGGCTGGAGCCGGGGGAGTGGCATATAATAATGTCTTTTAAATATGACATGGCATCTGGGGTTACCCAGAGGAGACATACATAAGATTTAGCTTGCTCTCATTTCAGCATGAACGAGATCAGGTGCATATGAAGCCTTATTCTTATTTTAGGATTAGAGACTGGTAGGGGGAGAGAGAGGCATTTTTCTTCAGATATAGACCACTAGAAAGTAGCACATGATCAAGTAATTAACCTTACAACAGAACAAACAAATGATCCTGATTAAAATCAGTGGAGAATTAAAAAAGAAAGAAAAGAAAACATAGGGGCAACAATGGAAAGAGGAAGGATCCCAGAGAGAACGAGAATGGAAAAGAGAGAGAGGAATAGTGGGTGAAGATGATAAAAATGCTACAGAGATGCATGAATTCGCTGTACAGCAAATACAAATATTTTTAAAACAAAAACTATCCTAGAATTGTTCCCCAGCAAGTAAGGAGAAGCATCTTACAGAGGGCATACTTCACCCAAGTCTAGCTTCCACTGTCGTGTAAAACAAATATGCTGAACTGGGTAGAAAGGGACAGAAAAGAATACTGGGCAATAACAAGATTGACACCACAATTTTCATATATTCTATACTTAGAATTCACAACACATATATACCAAAAGGCTCATTTTCATCTAACAAACAAACAAAATCCAAATCTAAAGCAACTGGGTAAATTTTAAATAACTTGGTTATTTGCTTTAGGTCTATCTAAACTTGAATAATTACCTAAGAACATCTTAAGTCAGTCCTGCCTGCCTCTAATCAAAGACCACTAGCTTCCAAACTGAGAATCCCAGCTCTGAGGATTCCTCTCTAAATGTCTTGTTACTCACAGCTCCCTAGGAAGAGACAGAGGAGGGTGAGAAGTCAGATCTGAATGCCTAGTTACCAGAAACTCCTGTGTCCAGGGGATGCTCTCACTGCTCAGGACAGGAACAGCCCTCAGCTGTGCTGGAGTCTTTGCAGCAGAAACAAGGAAGTTGGGTAGCTCCTTTGTCTTGACTTTTGTCCCACCTTCAGAGTGTGCTAGCCAATCACATAGGAATAGTGGGTCCAGTTTTTTTTTTTTCTGAATTTCCTGCACTTTAAGAACAGGAAAATGAAACTAAACTAGCTTTTATTTTTTTCTCATTGATTCCACAATTGAAGGAAGTAGAAATCTCTGTAATAACAAAGGAGCATTTTAGCCTAAGGCTTAGGCAGTGTGAGGATCTCCAGGATCAGCAGACAAACAAGGTTAGAAGTTCTTCCATGACCCATTAGAGTTTATTTTCTCTTGAACCTGTGTATTACCTTGTTTTTGTATCAAAGTGACAAAGTCATAGTCATCTGAGAGGAGGGAACCTCCAAAAAAGAAAATTTTCTTCCTAAGAGTGAGCTGAAGGCACCCTGTACAACAATGTATAAATTAGTGATCGATGGGGGAGGAGTAGCCCCTTATGGATGGTGTCTGCCTTGTGTTGGTGGTGTTGGGGTCTAAAAGGAAGCTGGTGGAACAAGACTTGGGGAACAACCAGTAAGCAGTATCCATGGTCTCTTCATCAACAACTGTTTCCAATTTTCCTGTTCTGTTTGTTCAGGTCCTGGCTTTCTTTGATGGAAAACAGAGATATGGAAATGTAAGCCAAATAAAGCCTTTCTTCTCCAGCTTATTTTTTGGTCATGGTGTTTCGTCACAGAAATCGAAACCTCAAAATAACATGGTAATAGGATCATGGGCTACAGTGAGAGATCTCCCTTGTTGTTTTGAGAAAGACTGTGAAAAGACCTTAGAATTTTGGTCTTGAAATCCATTACGAGTTCAAACCTTTATTTCATTTTCTTTGGTAGATTGGAAGATAAGAATGTTGAGAGTAAAGCAAACAGTGGAGGCCTAACTTGTGAAGTTCCAGAGGGAGTTTGTGATTCACTTCAAGACCAAAGATGAGATCTGAGTATGGTGGCCTGGGACTGAAGTATTAGCTGTAATTAACAAGAACACAGACAGTGAAGTCAGTCTGTGGTTTACTGGGAAAATAGATGCTGGTCAACTGGAGCTAAGAAATTAGCACTGATTAAGAAGAGGCCAGGACGATGATTATATGTTTTTCTTTGGGTTCACCTCTTATTTAGCTTCTCTAGGATCATGAATTATAGGCTTAATGTCTTATATGGCTAGAAACCAATTATGAGTGAGTACATCCCATGTTCCTCTTTGTGGGTCTGGCTTACCTCACTGAGGATAGTGTTTTCTATTTCCATCCATTTGCATGCAAAATTCAAGAAGTCATTATTTTTTACTGATGAGTAGTACTCTAATATGTATATATTCCATACTTTCTTCATCCATTCTTCCAACGAAGGACATCTAGGTTGTTTCCAGGTTCTGGCTATTACAAACAATGCTGCTATGAACATTGTTGAACATATACATTTGTTGTATGATAGTAACCTTCATCAGGCGATGAAAGGAGACAGAGACAGAGACTCACTTTGGAGCACGGGACTGAAATCCCAAGGTCCAAATCAGGAGCAGAAGGAGAGAGAGCATGAGCAAGGAACTAGGACTGTGAGGGGTGCACCCACACACTGAGACAATGTGGGATGTTCTATCGGGAACTCACCAAGGCCAGCTGGCCTGGGTCTGAATAAGCATGGGATAAAACCAGACTTGTTGTACATAGCAGACAATGAGGACTATTGAGAAACTCAAGAACAATGGTACTGGGTTTTGATCCTACTGCACGTACTGGCTTTGTGGGAGCCTAGGCAGTTTGGATGCTCACCTAACTAGACCTGGAAGGAGGTGGGTGTTCCTTGGACTTCCCACAGGGCAGGGAACCCTGATTGCTCTTTGGGCTGATGAGGGAAGGGGAGTTGATTGGGGGACTGGGAGGGAAATGAGATGCGGTGGCAGGGAGGAGGCAGAAATCTTTAAGAAATAAATAAATAAATTAAAAAAAGAGAAGAGGCCAACATCACTTAGGCAGAAACACTTATGTGAAGAGTTTCCTCAGAGTCGGTGAATAGAAACTGTTCCAGAGCCCATCAAAGTTTTATATCTTACTAGAAGCCTAACTAGGTAACATATAAGAGTCTCTCAAGTGGTTTGAAAGCATGAAGGGGTCATGGAGAGCAGCTGTGGTTTGGCACTGTGAGAGGCCCTGATAGGTCATTGGAGAAGAGGCAGCCTCAGTATTAGTGGGAGACCCTGGATAGAAGGGCTCATGGAGAGAAGTGGAAGCTTGGTTTGCTCCAAGAAGAGAGCCCTGGAGTGGCTATTGGTGATAGCCTCATTGTACCAAGGGACTCCATCATTTTGCAGATGCCAGTACCATGGGATGACCAACAAGGACAGTAGCAGCAGTGGGGTGGAGCCAGCCCAAGTCAGTGCTGCAGAGGGTGAAGCCAGAGAAAGGACCTAATCTCTTTTGGAGCAGAACAGAAGATTGTGAGTGGATTCTATACATTGGATATTGAGTTACTGTAAGGGCATGAAAAATTTTAAGGAAATTTTTGCTTGCTTAATAGCTAATTAGGGCACTGTGTTTAAATGCAAGGCGTCTATGTCTGATTAAAAACAGGATGTCTAGCCAGGGCACAGAGCTCACCACAAAGTGCTCCTGCATCCTGGCAGCAGGCCACCTGTTAACTCCTAGCTCTGTGGTCCATCAGGGAGCAGAAATTCAGGTAGGGCTCTAATTCAGGTAGGGCTCTAGAGAGAATGACCCTGCTAGACATAACCACTTTAGGGAGGGCTTGTTAGAGATAAGGCACACCTGCTGTTATCTAAGACTAACTCATTTGACCCAAAATGAACCTGGTTTGTGGTTTTTGCCTATATAATGTCAACGCCAAATGATGAAGGGGACTCTCCTCCCTATCGCTCAGTGACCAGTAGAGGAGGAGACCCCAGCTTCCCGGAATAGAACTCTGAATAATCCTTGCTTTTTCATTCTGGACTTGACTGGATCCTGGTGTTCTCTCTGGGGGTTGTGACTTTCACACAACATTTAGTGCATTTGTCAGGAACTGCGGAGATTCCCTGCCATGAAACCCAAGGTCTAGAGGTTTGTTCTAATACCGGTAAGGTGTATATGTATGTCTGATTGTCTGATATATATGCTCCTCTAAGCTCTTCAGCAGAGGGAAGGAAAGGCTCTTCTGGGGAGAGCAACTCTGAGAGAGAGAGAGAGAGAGAGAGAGAGAGAGAGAGAGAGAGAGAGAGAGCAAGTGAGCAAGCAGACTTGGGCTCTTTGGGTGAGAGCAGACCAAGTGTTAACCAGGCCCTCACTGGGACAGAAGTGTCCTCCCAGTGATCCTGGATGGGTCGAGAGAAGTCTCCATCATTTGGAGGTTGTAGCCAGTGAGAATGGCTGCTGCAAGCCTTGAGAAAGCTGAAGTTAGGTTCTAGCAGACTCTGGCAGGGAGCCATCTGAAATATTTTGTGGAATTATGGTTGCCTGTCAGGACTGTTTTTGGGGTTCTTCCCTTGCCAAGAGAAGAGGAAGTATCTTTTTCTTTTTCCTGGGACATTGTCAAGGTGAGGATATGTTCCTTGTTTGCTTTGATCAGAGTCTGTGTCTTTGTTGCTCTGTTCATTCTAAGCCATTCCACTTCTCCCTCTACTACTATGGAAAAAAACCCCTTCCACCCCTCTGGATCTAACTCTTGCTCCCTGGCAGGACCTTAAAGATACAAACTACAAGAACAACAACAGAGTGTTGGTCCAGGAGAGCAAATGGGTCACCTTCTGCTCAGTTGATTGGCCCTTGGATGGCAGAGGGGTGGGAGCAGGGAGAGAGGAGGGAGGACTGGAGACTATGGATAGAGTGGCACAGATGGTCTCCTGTCCTGTGCCGGTCATCCTGACCAGATCCTTACATTGAGGTGATTTGTGCAGACACTGCCCCCTGATACATCAGCCCAGAGGGCCAATCTAAAAGACCTGTTAAAGGCTTTAAAGTTGGGAAGGGACAAAAGAATTAACATTTACACAGATAGCAGGTAAGCTTTTGCTACCTTATATATCCATGGAGAGAGGCTTGCTGATGGCAGAAGGAAAGACCATCAAATATAAACAGGAAATCCTAAGCCTGTTGCAGGCCCTATGGCTCCCCCCAAAACTGTCTGTGCTGCATTGTCTGGCCATCAAAAGGGAAACGACTTGGCCACCCGAGGAAACAATCTGGCAGGCAGGAAAGCTAAGGAAGTGGTACTAAGTAAAGCATTCCACTCCCTATCAGCCCAGACACACCCTGGGCCATGCTCTCTTCCCCCCACCCTCTTGTTACAAGCAAGAGGAAACTGCCTGGGACACACAAGTTGAAGGGGCTCAAAAAAGAAAACCACTGGTGGTACCTTCCTAATGGGAAAATTCTTCTACATTTCATCGGACAAAATTTATTGTATCAGCTCCTCTGCTCTTCCCACATGGAGGCTAAGAAAGTTAAGGATTTACTCCAAAGGTCACCCTTAAAGATTAGGCATGCCAGTCAGCTAATTGACCAAATTATTCTTATTATTAAAAAATGCCAGGCATGTCAATTGGTAAATGCTTACCAAACAAAAGGAGAAAAAGGTACCTAGGCAAGAGAAACTTGCCCTAAAATATATTGGAAAACAGACTTCACTGACCCAAACTGGGCAAATACAGATATAAATACTCACTAGTCTTTGTAGATACTTTCTCAGGATGGACAGAGGCATGCCTGTCTAAACATGAGACTACATACACTGTAGCCAGAAGAATCTAGAATAAGTTCTTCTCAGATTTGGTGTCCCATACATAATAGGGTCAGATAACAGACCTGTATTCATCTCTCAGGAAACTCAGGGAATAGCCACTGCAGTGGGAGCAAAATAAAAATTACATTGTTCATACAGGCCCCAAAGTTCAGGACAGGTTGAACAGATGCATCAAACCCTAGAAGAGACCCTCACCAAATTAGCATTGGAGATTGGGGAGTACTGGGTGGCCCTCCTTCCCTATGCTTTATTTAGGGTCAGGAATTCCCCCTAATAATTGTGTTTAACTCCCTTCAAGATTATGTTTGGACACCAAACATACTCTACTGCTTACCCCCCTAAGCCCCACAGCTTCCACCCCACAGACTGGGTTCTGATCTGGCCACATCAATATTGCAGTCTTGAGCCGCACTGGAATGGCAATTTCTCTAATTCCTAGTAATTCTCATGACTCACACCCCACTCAAAGTAGACAGATTTGCTCCCTGGCTTCACCACACCCACTTCCAACAGTTGCAGGTAGAGGAGACCAGGAAATCTCACCCAGATCCTAGCATCCACTCACGATTCAAATTTCACTGCAATGACAACCCTACTTCTAAAGTCGATTTCGCTCCTGCCCTGGACACTGATGGAGCACCCGGACCTGTCTGGGTACTGTTATGAGTAAAATCCTCCTGTGGCCATCAGAAGTGTAAGTATATGTCTCAGGGTTTGCAGTGACCCTTCTCTCTGTACTCCAGCACACTGAGGGTCCTTCACATTTCAGGGTATGTGTTTTTAACTAAGTGATTGGTGTCTCTATTAATGATGACTGCTGCAGGAGGCATGCCCTGGCTGGTCGCATGTCCTGGAGAGGAGACAAGGAGTAGTCAAGGGATGAATTGAGCCAGGCCAAGTCGATGGGCACAGTCATGTAGCCTGACTGATTAGTAGTCAGAGTGCTTTTCTCTTTATACAGAATTCAGTAAGCAGCAATAGATACATGTTTTTTTTTCATGTTTCTTGAAAGACACATGTTTAACTTTTTCTCTTTAATATCTGGAGTCATATGTTTAGTTATTTTGATAAACTCTGACAGAATAACATCATCTTATATAATCACTTCCCCTCAATTTAAGTCATCATTGTTAAACAGAATCCTCTTTTTCAATTATATCTGCTCATCAACCCCATAACCCCAGTTCTTTTTCTTTTTATTTTTTCTATGTGTCTTTTTTATGATGAATCTTGATCCCAGTAATTTCCCCATTCCTTTGCATCTGTGCTCTATACCTGGACACCACCCCCCAAATGAAACAACATGTAAGAGAAAGAAATAGACACAAGCCAACAATAATATTTTTTAAAAGGAAAAAATTAGAAATCTTGTCATGGAAGCTGTAATGTGACACAGTGAGGCACACAGTAAACCCCGTTGTTCATGTATCTTTACTTGCAAGTCTTCATTGCAAAGAGTCATTGGTATGGCTACTCCACTACTGATGCTGGGCCTTCACTAGGACACTTCTTGGATATCATGTTGTTGTCCTGTATTGTGGAGATCCTGCAGTTTTGGGTCTGTGAGTCAGGTTCCTTCATGTGATCTAGCAGATCATGGCTGGGGTTGAAGTTGGGGCAGGCCAAGTCATAACCGTGGTTCTGCACATGGACAGCTGCAGGGTTGGTCTGCCCACCAGTGCTCTCCTATCCTCACTACAGGGAGAGCTCTCCATCATTTCCCTGGCTCATTCACATCTTGTAGCCATGTTTGTGTATTCGGACCAGTTTTTCTGCATTCATGCTTTGAGGGTCAGCTCTTCCACACCTACACCATCAAGGCCAGCCCTATTGTGTTATCCCTGCAAGGTACAGGTACTACTCTTTTGAGTGCTGCAGCTGGTGAGGAGTACGGACTGCTCTCCTGCTCTTATGACCCTAGGGCCAGATCCTTCACCTATCTCAGGGTTGATTGGCATGGAGTACGAGATGGGCACCTCTCCTCTGTCCATACCACGACATGTCAGATGAGTAATAAGGACTGCCCTCCCTTGCTCATAACATCGGGGGTGGGTTACCTCACTTCCAGATACCATACATTTACAAGTGTAAGATGGAATCTCAGAGTTGTTTTGATTTACATTTCTCTGATGACTAAGGATGTTGAACATTTCTTCAAGTGTCTTTTAGCCATTTTAAATTCCTCTGTTGAGAGTTCTCTGTTTAGGTCTGTACTCCATTTTTTTTTATTGGATCATGTGATCTTTGGATGTCAGTGTGGTGATTTCTCAGAAAATTAGGAAACAACCTCAAGACCCTATAATACGACTTAGGTATATATCCAAAGGATGCTCAATCGTGCCACAAGAACATGTGTTCAACCATGTTCATAGCAGCTTTGTTTGTCATAGTCAAAACCTGGAAACAACTTAAATGTCTCTCGATCGAAGAATGGATAAGATAAATATGGTACATTTGCACAATGGAGTAACCACAACACTAAAAAGCCTATGAATATAAAGTAGGAAATCCCTTCATCATCAGTGGTACAGAATTAGAGAGCTTCTTTAGTATTTTCTCAAAGATTCTGACTAAATGGGATTTTTAGAATTTGGTTATTGGAGGACTTTTATGGTTATTGCCTCCCTTTCTCTTGCAGTCCTTTTTCAAACACGTATCTCTTACATTTTTCTTTAATTTTATTGTATGAATATTTGTCTTGCATGTGTTATCATCTATTAACCACACGTGTTCCTAGTCCAATGGCTTCAGGAGAGAATATCGGATCCCCTGGAACTGGAGTTATAGGCTACTATGTGCTACTATGTGGGTTCTATTATATGGGGACTGAACCCTGGGCCTCTGCAAGAGCAGCCAGCATTCTTTACCTCTGAGCCATCTCTCCACTTTAACTTTTACCCTGTTTCTAGGGTGCTAGGGCTTTAACCCGAGGTCACATGCATGTGTGTATTATACCACTGAGTTACCACCTCACACTTTCCTTGTTAGTTTTAAAGAAAATATTTTTTGTGCGAGTGCATTTGCATGTGTGATGACTATGACATGGCATATATACAGAGCTCACTGGATTTTGTTTTTTACCTTCCATTTGGTTGTGACAGGGTCTCTTTTTAACAGCTGCATGTGGCCGGTTAGTTGGCACCACAGCTTCCAGGATTCTCTGTCTCTGCCTCCTGTCTCTCCAGGAGTTAATGGATTTCAGGTGCATAGAAGGCTTTACGTGGTCTCTGTGCGTCTGAACTGAGGTCGTCAGACTTGCAAGGCAATGGAGCCATCTCTCCAGCCCAGTTATGTCTTTTCCTGTGGTTATACTATGAAGAGAGGACATAAGTGTGAAACTCAAAGTTATAGAGGAGTCGCAGCAGCAGCTGGAGGCAGCTAGTCCTCCTCCACCCACAGTAAGAAAGCAGAGAGCAATTCATGAGTGCAAGTGTTCTGCGGCTTGGCCTCCCTTTCCATATACACAGTCAGGGATCAGTAGCTATGGAATGGGGCCACCCACAGTGGGCAGTGCTTCCTACCTCAATTAATGTAAGCAAAATAGTTTCCCAAATACAAATTCAGAGGTTCATCTCCCATGTGATTCTAGAGTCTGTCGATCGTATCACCCATTAGAATGTTAAACCTAAAAGTGGATGTGGACTTATATGAACTAAACTTGTATAAATGTGCAATGACCTGATCTGACGGTTTATTCAAAGCGAGTAGATATTTTAGCACTAGATTATTTACACACATCTGATCCCCTTGCTACAGCTAATGCGGATATATGATCACTAAGTATGGATAAAGCCTCCATGCTCTGAATAACCCAGTATGTTGTTTTGCAATATTTGCAAAATAGTGTCCAATTTTTCTGTCATTGATTCTGATTTTTGACAACTACAAGATTTCAGCCTAATCAGAAACCAAGTTATTTTTTACACATATCTCTCTGAGAAGAGCATTAGCATCATCTGTCACCATATCAAGGAAATAAAATTGCAGGTAAAACAATTCTTTATCATGAACATTATTAGGAATTATGTCCCCCTTAGCCAAACGAAACTCTTCACAAAGTCTTGAAAGCCTTTCGTGTATTGTTTCTTCCTTTGTAGTTTCAAACACATGAGGAGATTTCATCTTTGCCTTGAGCTGATCCACCGACACTTGCCATTCCTCAGCCAAACCCTGTAAGGATGCATCATCCACTCCAAACACAGCTCGATAGTGGTTTATGCTGTTCCTAAGATTCTCCACATCTTTCACCATTAAGATGGTCCGTGAAGGATTCACAATGAGTAGGCCAAATGCAAAAGCTTGAATCCAAATTTTCTGCTCCAGAAAATGCCGCTTCATTTCAATGGCCGCATGTGTAATTCTTGGCAAGGAGAGCATAAAATTGTGTCGTTTGTATACAGGGAGATCATTCACCACCTTGTCCATCAGGATTTGGAAATCATAGTCTGATAAGATGTTATTAGAGATCAAGAAGATGGGTGGTACTTCAACTTTATTCTCCTGAAAGGTCCTCACACAGCTGCTGCGGATCTGCTGCAGGACTTCTTCTCTGTCAAAGGTTTGTTGTTTACATTCCTTCTCATTTCTCAAGTCAGAGTCCACCTTGGTTCTGACGAAGTAGAAATCTTTCTTCATCCTGCGGATTGCTTTGGCAAGGTCTATATCATTTTTCTTAAAGCGTGTGGCAGAAAGAATGATGAAGAATTCATACTCGTTGAATTTCATTTTCTTCAGATAATCTTTGGGTGGGAACTTTGTGGTTCCAATCCCAGGCAGGTCCCAAAAAACCACATTGGGAATCTTTGGGTGGTTGTAGGGATGCCTCTCCATGGTAGTTTCTACCACACCTGTTTTAGCTGCACCTTCCTCTTCAGGCCCAATCCCCCTCAGGGCATTGATGAAGCTGGACTTCCCTGCTCCAGACTCTCCA
>NW_026067979.1:7488625-7490895 GCF_014885135.2 Alexandromys fortis
AGACTTTAATGTTTTAGTCTCCATTGTGTCTTTGAGGATCCATCTTAATATTCAGTCTGCTCTGTGCCTCTGTGTTATGTAGACTCCATGACCAGAGGCCCCTCATATTCTAAATTCCAGTATGAATCATCTGTATTTGGTCATGACCTCCTTGTTGGGCTGCATGACTTACTGTACCTGCTTCTATTATTCATTATCATCTATACTTTTGGCCTTCATGGTATATTTAAGAAAAATATTTTTTCTTATTTGTCTTCTTATATCTGGTAATGTTCTGCACACTTTCAAGCCTCTGGTTGTCACGCAGTCCCTTATTTATCTGCTCAGCTTGTTTATTTTCTCAATTTGTTCTTTTGCCAAAGTCTCTTATTTTTAAGATTTATTTATGAACTTTCCTGATCTCTAATATATAACACTCTTCCAATAAAAAGTTGGACCGAAGGCCAATGCACAAGTTCTTTTCAAGGTGATTTGAGAAGCTCTGCAAAATATAATGCATATTTATATGGGGTGTAGTGTTATCCAGTCCAGTCACCAATGCCACAAAATTAGTCCTAGGACCAAATTCTTTAGAAAAACTGGCCTCATTGAATAATTGAACCAACAGCCAAGACAGATAAAATCCTATAGGGATATCACCCATCCCAATGGATGCTTTGTATACAGATGCTACAAGCAGGACACCTGCTGCATTACAAATGAACATGGACAACATGTGCAGGAGACAGAAGAAAGAGCAGCCAGGAGGTGAATTGATAAAGATAACAGCAACTCCTGAAACCTAAATTTCCTGATCTTTATTGGCTTTTGGGTTATTTTTATAAGCTTGACATCGTAGATGGCACTGTGGGAAAGAGTGATCTGGCAGGCACTAGGTCAGTTACTGTAGGTACAACAGTAGATGGATATGTATACCTGAGTTCTACAGCACTGATTTCAGCTGGAAGATTTTCATGCATCATTCCATAGCCCACAGAGTCCTGGAAACCAGGAAGCAGAGGCCATGAGCAAAGAGGGCTACCAACCATCAGGTCCCACAAGACTATCTCTATTCTTTGGCTTCATGGAAAATCTGGACACAAGAAGCAATCATGAGATGAAAAACAGGTAAAGCTACTGGCCTTCCTATGAAAATATTTGGGTTCTCTGAATGCTGTACAGCCATGTGAGATTAGCCTCCATGTGTGGATGCTCAGGTAGGACAAGGACATCTATCATTCTGTTATTTACTAAGCAAGGCAGGTACCTTCATGGACAGATTTCTTCCTGCATTCAGTTTCTTCAAAATATCATTTTCTTTATTTTCAGCAGAATATTATTGTGGAAGTTGGCGAATCTGAGAGGCATTTTTGTCCATCACTTAAAAATTAGCATGCTGAGGGAATGTAATTTTAATAAGAGCATGCTTAAAATCTGGCCTACACCTATATGAATATGTATGGACCCCATGATTAAAATTGCTATGCTCTTTTTGCTGTGTTGTGAGTTAAAGTATCACTTTGGAAATAGCTACGTGCCTGCTTTGCCTAACTTAGGTAATAAGTATTTACTGAATCTGTTAAATTTTGCTTGTATAATTTTGCCCTATGTGCACTAAGATGTGGATTAAATGCAATGAATTTCTATTGTTGGTTAAACTAAAGTGGCCTGTCTTAGCAAGTAAGTGAAAAAAAAAAACAAAAACAAAAAACAAATCTCCTACTCAAACAACAATCTTCTCCAGTGTGGTTCTAGAAATCCAGATTTTCCTAATGTATAAAAATGGAATTTCTCATTCTATAGACATGAGTCTCAGGGGGAAAGATTGGGATCCGTGTTTGTTTTACTGATTAGAGCATTTGTGCTTTCTATGTTTTAGAAATTTCCAGATGTGTGATTTTACAACTTAGTTCTGTAAGCAGCCAAGTCAAAATTTCAGTTGATAAAAGAAAATAGTTTTCATGTTGACTGATTTGTTTTCCACCTTCACCAACATTCTGTTTAATCATCCTGTTTAAGGAACTATAAACTGAGACAGAAGTTTTCTAATTTGCTTCAACAGAAAATTAAAATTTTTAAAGATCAGCTTTAAGATTAAAGCTCACCTAGAGATACGGAAAAGACAATCAGAGCTGAAGACTTTAAAAATAACCTGTAGGATAAATTTCACAAATATTCCTTGGCTGTGTTAACATGTATTTGATATAGATTTATTTTATGTATATATTGTGTTATATCTACATCCATGCTTATGCTCATATACTGCTTCCATGGCACCAAATTGCCTTATA
>NW_026067980.1:0-46331 GCF_014885135.2 Alexandromys fortis
CACCGCGACAACCTGCTGGCATCTTTGCCTCCGGACACCTTGCCACCTCACCCCCCATCTTGACACCTGTCCTGCCCTGCCCTGCCCTGTACGGGGGGGGGCACTACCCCCACATCACCTCTCTTACCTTTTCCCCAACACCGTTGCAGTCAGACCCTGCTGCTCTGTTCCACTAGTACCTACCTACACCCTCACTCGCAAACCAACAGCCTGCAGCCTCACGGGCGCTCCCTACCCGCATACTCACCACCCTTTTCCTTGATTCCCCCACATCACCTCTCTTACCTTTTGCCCAACAGCGTTGTAGCCAGAACAGCCTGTCCTGCAGGACAAGCTAGCCCCTCTTCACCCCCCCCCCATCCCCCAAAGTCACATAGAAGCAGGGCCTCGGCCCCAGGGAAAGAGCTGATCCTTTTCCTTCTGGAGGTTTGGGCGAAGGCCTTTGAATTGTTGTCCTGCCAAGCAGCTGAAGACTCCAAGCTTTTTGTGTTTCTCTTTGGGACCTTCGGAGTGAATGTTGAGATTTTCAACGCAGACACAAGGTAAAGGTCTGGCTGAGGGAGTTACAGAGGGCAGGGTGGACGTCACTGAAAGACTCCATTGGGGCCATTTGGAATTTTGAATCAAGAATCTGTGGTTTTGTTGTTTCTTCAGCTGGGGCTGAGGAGTCGCTTGTGATTTATGAACAAGGGGCTTGACTCAGCAAGGCGAAACCTTGGCTGTGCAGGGGCAATCATTTACAGTGCTCAGCTGGAGCTGAAAGCCAGCGGTGATGAAGAAGACAGCAACATCACTGAGGTGAAGCATCCTGGGGGTGCTTCCTGAAGGTCAGCATGCAGAGGCCGTGTTTTAGGGGTGCTGAGGCTGAACCTCATGGCAGCCAGTTGTTCTGAAACCGTGTGGGAGGAGTCAGCTATGTAGTGATGTCTTTGAGGGTGTGGGAGGTTGAATCTTAGAGAACATGGGAAGCTTGGAGGTGCGTGGTGGGTGGAGTCCCTGCAAGGCTGAGCGGAGACAGGAGTGAAGGTACAGCCTTGTGTGCAGTGCCGTGAGCTGCACTGCAACTGGAAGGTGTGGGTCTTGATGGAGCCACGGAGGCTTGTCACTTCCACAGGGTAGGTGTAGGCTCAGAGTCCCTGAACATCTAGGCTGCCAATGGCAAATGGTGAATGAGTGTCTTGTAGATGCTGGTCCGGTACTGTGGGACATCTACCAAGGAGAGCAGCAGCCTCAGAGTGGGAGACAAACTGCCTCGTGTTGTGAATGGCAGAGCCAGAGGAGGGTGACTGTCCACACCGTCTGTAACCCACAAGGTGGACGGTAGACGTCAAGCACTGGCCTTCTGACAGTGTTGGACCTGGTTTTGTTTTCCTCTGATTGTGATCGTGCCCATACAAAAGGGTGTTTAACTTGTAAACAAACAAGCAGAAAGAAAAAAAAACAAACAAAACACCATTCTTTTGAAATATCGACATTGACCGCCCCGTAGACAGAAGCCCATAGCTTCTGGGTGTTTTTATGTAGGTGTGAGAGAAAGCTAGAGAGAGAAAGAGAGTGAGAGACAGAGGGAGAATTAGAAAGTCAGAGAATGGTTTAGGGGATAGAGGCAAGGAGGAGGGGAGAGACAGAGAGAGGGAGGGAGGGAGGGAGAGAGAGAGAGAGAGAGAGAGAGAGAGAGAGAGAGAGAGAGAGAGAGAGGGGTGGTTTGAAGTGCCAAAGTCACTGTGGATGGCCAAATGCGTGGGTGGACTCTGAGCAACAAGCTGAGACAGGGTACCCACCTTCACCTCGTGGAAGACACCCTGCCAGCTGACGTCAGGCGCTAGGAAGCTCTCGGGACTCTCTAAGAGTTGCTGTTGGCTAAAGGTTAGGGGAAAGAAGGTACTTCGTCCCCTGCAGGACTGTCCCTTGGCAAAGGAGGCAAAACAGGGTCCTGGGTAGGGAGGTGTTTGAGGCAGCCGGGAAGTCCCTGAAAGACTCTGTTGGATCCATTGGGTTTTTGAATGAAGAATCTGTTTTCCTGCTTAAATGTGCATGAGGAATTATTTGTGATTATTGAAGATGAGTTCAGCTTCCTTCTGTGTTGTGTGTGTGTGTATGTGTGTGCATTCGTGTAAAAGAAAGAAAGAGGGGGAGGGAGGGAGGCGTAGCTGGAGAAAGGTTGCAAAGTCACTGGAAAATGTCAAATTTTTAGTAGACCCTGGCGGGAGGAAGACACTAAATCCTTTTGCATGTCCTTGATAGATATTGGGCCTTGGGCGAATGGGCCAGGCAGGGGAACACGAATTGACCAAGAGGATAGTCACAGGTTCAGACTGAGTCTCTGTGAGTGAGCCCCTTCTCTCTCGTAGAATTCCCCACATCAACCTTCACCTTGTCCTGCTGGTCCCCTGCCCGAAAGATTGCCGCTGTCTTATAGCCTCTGCTTTCCACAGTTAGCTGCTCCTTTGCTAAAGTATGTGGAGAGGGGGCAGGGGAAGAGTCTGTTCAAGGGCAGGTACCAGGCCCTTGAGTAGGCCAGGGATTGTGGGCAGTGGATTTAATCTCAGACTGCATCCAGACTGTGCCCCCTGTAGAGTCCTGGTCTACCCCTGCTCCTGGGGTTACTTGAGGAGTTTCTGGTCAGCCAGCTAAAACTTTCTGTTTGTTTGTGTGCTCCCTCTGCCCCACCTGGTGATTAGCCACAGGGCCTTGTTTACTCCAGCGTTGGTACGGTAATTTCCCGCCTGCCTGGGGGGAATTTCTTGAGCAGCAGCTAGGTATTTCAGGATTTCCCCGAAGCAAGAAGCTTTCGGCTGATCTGCTTTCGAATGACCCAGGTCTCTTGTGTGTTCTTTCAATCTCCAGGCCCTTGCCAGGCTTGCGTAGGGTACAGTGGCTTGTGAACTGGGAGGGTAACACAGAATGGGCTCCTCTTGCTGGCAGGGAAGGAGTGCGGGGTGGTGGTGGGAGGTTGGCATAAGGGGCTGGGGCTGTGTGTTGACTAGGAATCAAGCAGGTGTGCATAGGGAAAGGCCATCAGCAGAGAAGATACCTCGAAGACCACAGCCCAGCAAGATGGGCGCGGTGGGTGTTTCCTGCCAGGGTTGGAGGAAATGGAACGGACCTGAGGGTTACTCTACAGACACCACACTAACCTCACTAACGGGTTGGCCATCTGCTGGTGTTCAACGTTTTGTGCACAAAGTCCTCTGCTTCCGGAAGGCACAAGCAACAGCCTGGCTGCCCCTGTGGCTCCAATGCTCAGGACCGGCACTATTACTCTGTTTTCACACAGACCTCTCACAAACAGGAAACAACGCCTTTACCAAATGTTACACAACAGAATTTTGCGTGTGTTTACAAGATGATTTTTCTCCAGGCACTGTCTAATAAGGTAAGTTGTGGGATGAGGGGATTGGAGACACTAAAGTGGTTTTGGAAGGAAGTGTGAAATGTTGTATCTCAGGTGTGCGTGGTATTAAAAAAAAAAAAGAAAGAAAGCTTGTCAGAAGTGGGATTCGAACCCACGCCTCCAGGGGAGACTGCGACCTTAACGCAGCGCCTTAGACCGCTCGGCCATCCTGACAACTTGCTTAAGACTTGTACTCTGCTCTTCTTCGTGATATGGGAATTCCACCCCTGGGTCCACCTGAGTGAATGTGGCAGTTTAGGTATTCAGGTGTCTTTCCTTAAATGTGTTTTAAATATCTGCTCAAGTGTCCCATTTCATCTTATTTAAAGGTTTATGTGTGTTGTTATGAGTCAGTGACTGTCCCTGGATGCCAGACTTAGCACCAAAAAAGAAATAAAAATAGATAATGATATACACCTCTAAATACTGTCTAAAAAACTTTAAAAGATACTTTATTGTTTATTTTTACATATTTGGTTGCTTTTTTCCCATGCATGTGCATCAAATGGAGTCCAGAGAGAGCATCAAATCCCTAAGAAGTTGAGTTACAATGGATTGTGAGCTCCCAGGAATTGAACCAGGGTTCATATGAAAAGGAGCTAATGCTCTCAACCACTGAGTCATCTCTCCAGCCTACGGAAGACATTAATCAATCCAGCAATTAATTAATTTTAGACTGTCTTATATAGTACAAGCTCACTTCAGTAGCTACAGATGACTCTCCTCCTGCATTTACTTTCCACGAACTGGGACTGCAGGGAGGTGCCACCACGCCAGGCATGCACAAAGTTTTGTAAAACGTTCTTCTCTATATACGTACTTACTATTTTTGTATTTAAGTACTCCTTACATAAGTAAATGTTTTTACTTATCTAAGTAATATTTTATGTACATTTCTATGTAAATTTTTGTTTACGTAAGTAAATATAAAAATTTTGTTTACATTAAGTAAATAAAATAAGTAAATATTATACATAGCTACTAGTTTGACATGATGTTTGAAACCTACAAGAGTTTAAGTGCTGAAACAACATAATGTGAACAAAGTCAACAACAGAGGCAAAGCCCCATGACAACGGAATAGAAAATCTCCCTTCATTGCTGGAAGCACTTCACAAGCCGTCAGACGGTTTGGGAATGCACCGAAGAGTATGATTGTCCTTGAGACAGACTTTTCTTTTTCAAATTGAGTGTCATTGTTTTCCTGGAATTAGACACGCTTCTGACTCATGCGAAACCAACATAGTTGTTTGTTTGTTGTTTGTTTTGTTTTTATCCAAAAGAGGTATTTTTATGATACTGAAAAATATAGTGGCAAAAAACTGGCGGAAGCCATGCTGTAGTCTCCTGGAATGGCCCCCAGATGTTCTGTGAATGGAGTTCCTTATGGCTCTGGGGAATCCTGCCCACCCTCAAGGACCTGTGGAGGTGATGCTGCAGACCTCTGTGCTGATCCCACGGAACTCACGAGCTTCAGGCCTTTCTAACTTTCGTAATGCCTGTTCTTATGGTCATTATGGTTTTTCTTTGTCAGTTCTGATTGTGGCTGAGTTTACAGGGAACTAAAGCTGATAATTTTTCTAAAGTTTCTACAAGGAAGTTAAACATCTTTGCTGTCTATCGCAGAAATTAGTTAATCAAAGGTTGTCCCTGGCAGCCTCTGCAGCCATCTTGAGTAAGCAGGGAGAACTCTCTCTGGTTAATGTCTCTTGCTTACTTGAGTGTCCTTAAAGAGACAGGTATATGGATGGGAGGGGGGAGCTACATCCCCAGATCTTAGGAGGTGGTTTCTTAAAAGAACTGACTGTTCTTCCCAAGGACCCGAGTTCAATTCCCAGCACCCACATGGCAGCTCACAACTGTCTGAAGATCCAGTTCCAGGGGATCTGACACCTTCACACCAATGCACATAAAATAAAGTTAAATAAACCATTAAAAAATTTAAAAAAAAAAAAGATGACATTAAGAATTTACAGAAAAAAATAAGGAAAAGATAAAGGGTATTGAAAGGTCAGTGATCACTCTGGTGCCATGGTATGAAAGACAGGTCAGCCATTTTACCTGTGCTCAAATATCAGCAAAAGAATCTAAATCTCCCAGTTCCCTTGGAAGTAAAAGTACAAGGAGAAACTGCCAGGCAGAATAGAAACTTGGTCCGAACAGTTAACATTAATGAGGAATTTAATCATTACAATTCTGAGAATGTATAAAAGAATAGGATTACAAGTGCTTCTCACATAAAAGTGATGTGCAGACAGTAAGAAACTGACTTACAGCTGAAAAATATTACTCTAGGTATGAGATCATATTCCCTGCTATCTACAAAAGCATAAAAGCATCATAATGTTAAGGACTAAACATAGAGCTTGAATGTATTTTATTTTGTAGCCACATGTTTGGAAGCAGCCTGGGCAGAGTACAAATAGGAAGTGCTCAGCTAAACATAATCACTTGGTGAGCAATATAAAATTCATGCTTATGCAGGGAAAATGTCAATTAATGACGACAAAAAAGTGGGGGAAAAGAAGAGAAACTAAAATGGGTAAATGTTCATGTCCTGGAAAATGATTAAAGGGAAATGAATTGAAACTGCCCATGTTCGAATGCATTAAACATAAACATTAGTAAATGCAATATATGCATTATATAACTATTAAATAAAGCTCGAGCTATTCGGGGTAATGTGTTTGAAACAACCAGTAATAAGACTCTCCATTTTCTCCAAATCTACACCTCAGTCCTGATGCCCCGAAAGGTGGAGCTGGTCTCGGGTAAAAGAAAAAAAAGAAAAGAAAAAAGAAACAAAACGACAACAACAGCAAGAAAAACCCTAAGAACAAATAAAAAATTCAAAAACATGCAAGAAATAGAGGCTATAGTAAATGGCTGAGAAATAGTAGGTAAAAAATATTTTACTTCCTATTATTTAATTAAAATCTCCAAAAAATGGATAAATAACAAATCGAGAATTATAATGCCGCTTTCTTCATGAACACCACCGGCATCACAACACCCTTTGAGCAAGATCGATGACTGTCCATGGACAGAAAAGTTTTCACCCAGGCAGTGAAAAAAAGCCTCCCTCCGATTCAACCAACCTAAAAGGCTCACGAGGCCTCAAAAACGCTATACCTACCAGGACCCGAACCTGCAGTTCTTTGAGACCACCACGTCCTTGGCCCTCTGGATGGGCCAATGGCTTCAGAAAACTCTGGTCACAGTCCTGAGCGTCTCTGGGTTTGCTGGGGTCTTGTCGGGAGCAGTACCAGGCTGTGGACTCACTCCGGATAATGTGCTAACAGTTGCATGGGTGGTTCAGTGGTAGAATTCTCGCCTGCCACGCGGGAGGCCCGGGTTCGATTCCCGGCCCATGCAGAGTACAGTCCCTTTTGTACGCACACAGTCAGCGTCATCCACACACGACACACCTCCAGCCTCCAACTCCACAGTGCCATCCTTGCACAGCCTGCCTCTCCCACAATCGACACTTACTTGGTGAAACTCTTTTGGCCGAGACCTCAAACACTTCCCTAGCCCCAGACCCTGTTCTGCCTCCTTTGCCAAGGGACAGTCCCGCAGGGGACCAGGTTTCCCCTACTTCGCCAACTCTTGGACTGCCCAAAGAGCTTCAGAGCTCCCGGGCGACAGCAGCCAACAAGAGGTCTCTCTCACTCCCTCACTCTCTCTCTCTCTCTCTCTCCCACAGACAAAAAACCACATACACCAGAAACAAACACACAAACAAAAACAAACACAGGTAAGCCGCCACGCAGGCGAGAGAAGCACAAACAAGCGCAACTCCATCGAAGGTCCTCCTGTGCCAAGATGGCTCTTCCTCGCAGGTCCTGCACTGATCACTGACCTTCTGGGATCTAGGCTGGTGCAGGCACTCGCCTGCTTGGTCCATGGGGCCAAGGCCCAGCATCTAAATGTTAGGGAAAAAAAGAGGAGCTAGCTGGTCCTGGAGCACAGGCTGTGACAGCAGTCAGGTGACAGCCTAGGCCATGGCATGGGTGGTTCAGTGGGCGAATTCTCGCCTGCCACGCGGAAGACCCGGGTTCGATTCCCGGCCCATGCAGAGTCCAGTCCCTTTTGGTCCTCATGCACACACTGCCTCAGTCCCCAATGCCCAGGGTGCACAGCCACAGCGGGACTACCACTAACCCAGTCATCCACAGCCTGCCCAGCAGCCTAAGCCTAGTCCTCTCTCCTCAACTCAGACGTCATCACCCGCCCTAACCATCGCTCTGCTACAGCTACCTCACCACTCCACTTCTTCAAAGCTCCTCACATACCCGCCCACGTCCACACAGTCGCGGCCGCCATCCAGCGCCTCCACCTTTCTTATAACTCCACACCGCGCGCGGCACTCACACCCCACACCTCCAGCTTCCCACTCCACAGTCCAGGCTGTGCGTAGACGGCACTGTCGACACTTAATTGGTGAACCTCTCTTGGCCGGAACCTCAAAAACCTCCCTTGCTCCAGACCCTGTTCTGCCTCCTTTGCCAAGAAACAACCCCGCAGGGGACCAGGAGCCTTCTTTCCTCTATTTCTTCGCCCACAGCAACTCTAGGAGAGCCCAGAGAGCTTTAGAGCTCCTGGGCGACAGCAGGCAGGCAGGAGGCCTCTCTCTCTCTCTCTCTCTCTCTCTCTCATATATATATACATATATATATATACACACACATATACACACACATATACACACACATATATAGGGACAAGGGTTTGAGGTTTGGGGTTTGGGGCTTATAAGCAGGGTGGGGTGAGAGACCTAGAGGCAGGGATTGGAGCAGAGGACTAACATGAGGGCTGCTTACTGGCTCTCTTATCCGGTGCTAGACAACCACCCACTCCTTCCCTTCATGTGCCCTCCCACACCACTTGTGAATCAAGACAATACCCTACATGTTCGACTAAAGACCCATCATCTTTTGACAAGCAAGCAAAATGTATCAAATGGAAAAAGAAAGCATATTTCACAAATGGTGCTGGCATAACTGGATATCAACATGTACAAGAATGAAGATAGACCCCTATCTATCACCATGCACAAAACTCAAGTCCAGATGGATCAAAGACCTAAACATGAAGCCGGCCACACTGAACCTTATAGAAGAGAAAGTGGGAAGTACACTTGAACGCTTTGGCACAGGGAACCACTTCCTAAAAAGAAGCCCAGCAGCACAGACCCTGAGAGAAACAATTAATATATGGGGCCTCCTGAAACTGAAAACCTTCTGTAAAGCAAGGGACACGATCAACAAGAAAAAATGACAGCCTACAGACTGGGAAAAGATCTTCACTAACCCCACATCAGACAGAGGTCTGACCTCCAAAGTATACAAAGGACTCAAGAAATTGGACACCAAAACAAAACATAATCCAATAAAAAAAATGGAGTAAAGACATAAACAGAGAACTCTCAACAGAGGAATCTAAAATGGTTGAAAGACATTTAAGGAAATGCTCAACATCCTTAGTCATCAGACAAATGCAAATCAAACCAACTCTGAGTTTCCTTCTTATACCTGAAAGAATGGCTAAGATCAAAAACAGTGATGACAACTTATGCAGGAGAGGTTGTGGGGAAAAGAGAACGCTTGTGCATTGCTGGTGGGGATGAAAGCTGGTGGCCACAACGCTTTGGATGTCACTGTGGCGATTTCTAAGAAAATTAGGAAACAACCTTCCACAAGACCCAGTAATACCACTTTTGGGTATATGTCCAAAAGATGCTCAATCGTGCCACAAGGACATGTGCTCAACTATGTTCATAGCAGCTTTGTTGGTCACAGGCAGAACTTGGACACAGCCTAAATGACCCTCGACCAAAAAATGGGTAAGGAAAATGTGGTACATTTACACAATGGAGTACAACACAGCAGAAAGAAAGAAAAAAACCGACAGCTTGAATTTTGCAGGAAAATGGATGGAGCTAGAAAACGTTATTTAGAGTGAGGTAACCCAGACACAGAAAGATGATTATCACATGTATTCACTCATAGGTGGTTTTTAAACATAAAGCAAAGAAAGCCAGCCTACAAACCACAATCCCAGAGACCTTAGACAACAATGAGGACACTAAGAGAGACTTACATAGATCTAATCTATATGGGAAGTAGAAAGTAGAAAAAGACAAGATCTCCTGGGTAAATTGGGAGCATGGGGACCTTGGGGGAAGGTTGGAGGGGGGGAGGGAGAGGCAGGGAGGAGAGAAGAGAAAAATGTAGAGCTCACTGAATATCAATTTTAAAAAAGGAAAGGGGGAAAAAAAAGACCACTCATCATCTCATGGAGGCATCTGCTCAACTGAGAGTCTCTCTTCCCAGATGAGTGCGGGGTTTTGTCAAGTTCTGCAGAAACAAGCAGCACGGTTGACCCTGCTCCGACGCGGCACAGAAGCCGGCGTTTTTTGAACCATAACCATTCCTTTCTTCTTCATCCCCAAGAGCTCCTTTTAATCCCGAAAGCACGGGATCGGCTCTGTCCCAGCAATACCCCACTCCTGGTACCGATTTCAGTCTGAGTCAGGCCTTGGGATTGTTGCCATCAAACACCAAGACCAAAAGCAGCTTGGGCGGAGAAGTGTCGGTTTCTTGGTCTCCTAAGTCCCTCACAGAGGGCAGCCCCGGTAGGAAAGCAGAGGCGGGACCTGATGCTGTAGGTAGCTGTCCGTGGGGGAGGTACTCACACCTGGCTTGCTCAGCCTGCATCCCTACACCTCAGGACCACGTGCCCAAGGATGGCACGCCCCTGGCCACAACCACCCCGGCTCTGCCCCCGCACCCCAACCACCATCCCTACCGCCTGTCTGCTGTCCGTCCCACAGCAATCATTCGATCGTTCATCGCAGGCACATGCTGGAGAGACCTTTTCTCCAAGCAGAGTCCCTTTTCCAGCCAGAAGGGCCGAGCTGAGGAGAGACCAGGGAGCACAGAGGCAAGCGTGGATCCTTGCCTTTGGCATGCGACGGCCCCATTCGGACACCTGCCAGCGTAGGCTTCTCCGTTGTCTTTTTTCCCATGACCGTCTCATGGGAGCCACACAACTGACCCGGCAGCTTGCTGGACAGACCCTTCCCAGATCCAGCTCGACACGGGTGTCTCTCCGTGTCCTCTACTGGGAAGGTTTCTGGGCGGGACTGGGTTGAGGTCAGGAGGGAAAAAGGCGTGTCTGCCCCTTTACCCCTGGCCCCCGTGGGCTCAGACTGTGCCTCCCATCGAGGCGGAGGTGAACCCAGCGGTAAGCACACCACCATCTGTATTCGTGCCCCGGACCTGTTGACAGGGTCACGACCGAGGGGACCCACCCGGCAACGGACCCAAAACCTAGGTGGGAAGAGGTTCCGCTCCAATTTCCCGACTCACGCAGGCACCTGTACCGCTTGCCCGCGCACACAAGGAGCCGCAGAAACAGCGGCCTTAAAAGAGCCAGGCTTGGGCCTCAGCTCCCCACAAGCCGCTCTGGGGGCTTTCGAGGAAATCGCGCCTAGGGTCGGGCACTGTCCGCCCTGCGGCGCTGCGGAAGCTTAGTAACCACACCAGGTGCTTTCAGCAGTCACCCTGTCTGTTATCAGCACGGAATCAACACCACCCCACAGAGCACCCCCGCCCACTGACGGGTACGCGCTCTCCTCACGATCCCATACCAACACTGCCACCATAAACGATCACTTAGAGACCCTGGAGTTTTGTAATTTATGCCTGCATACATACATATGTATATACATGCCTAGGCTAACACACATACACACAGTGAAGGACAGAAATAGACAAGACAGTCAGACATATTCACACACACACATATTCTCTCTCTTCCTCTTTCTCACTCTCTCTCTCTCTCTCTCTCTCACACACACACACACACACACACACACACACACACACTGTAGACTGGAACGAATCACTGCATTTGCCTGAAGTCGGCGCTCAGTTGTGAAGAGCAGAGGATCCAGGGAGCCTGTGATGCATGCAGGTGTGGCAGGTAGGGCAAGCAAGACTGTTTCTTGGAGACCTGACAGCAGGCTATAGAGTGAGGTGGAGACTCAGTGGGCTCCATGAGTGGGTCGGAAGCTTGCGCGGGAGCGCTGCGTGTCGGGTGTTTGTGTGTCGTCGATGTGATAGTGGCGGTGTGTAGGCTGGGTGTGTCGGGCCGCAACAGGGCTTAGCTGGACAGGCCCTGAGGATTTGGTGTGTGCAGGAAAAGATGGTGGGCGTGAGTGGGAATCAAGGAAAAGGGTGGTGAGTGTGCGGGTAGGGAGCGCCGGTGAGGCTGCAGGCTGTTGGTTTGCGAGTGAGGGTGTAGGTAGGTACTAGTGGAGCGGAGCAGCAGGGTCTGGCTGCAACGGTGTTGGGGAAAAGGTAAGAGAGGTGATGTGGGGTAGTGCCCCCCCCCGTACAGGGCAGGGCAGGGCAGGACAGGACAGGTGTCAAGAAGGGGGCGAGGTGTCCGGAGGCAAAGATGACAGCAGGACGTCGCGGCGACGCCGTTGGGCAAAAGGTTACGTGGTTTTGGGGAAAGGTGATGTGGTTTTGGCAAGCAAGGAATGAGGTTTCAGAAAGAAGAAGAGAAGCTTCCCTGACCGGGAATCGAACCCGGGCCGCGGCGGTGAGAGCGCCGAATCCTAACCACTAGACCACCAGGGAGCGACACAAGAGAGCCGACGGGCCAGCCTCTCGCAGAATCTCCCTCAGCCAGTCTGCTAATCTGTCTGCCAGCCGCTCGCCCCAGCCGACCGCCCGGCTATAAACCGCTGGCACTCCGCACCCAAGTGATAGATCGCAGCCTGCCCTTTTAGCTGCTCGGAGCCCTCCGTGGCTTCCGCGCCACCCTTTAGTAATTCGCTTGGCCTGGCCCTTCCCCTGTGGCTCGCCACACTCTAAAAATGTCTAGAGAGTTCTGTTGTTTTGTCGTTTGGACAGTTGCTAGGTCTTGCAATCTTGGGACAGAATCTTGGCAAAAAGTGAAGCCTGTGCGTTGGCCGGGAATCGAACCCGGGTCAACTGCTTGGAAGGCAGCTATGCTCACCACTATACCACCAACGCCACACCGATGTCGCTTTCTGCGCAGCAGCTAGCCGATAGCAGCAAAGTCGGGGTTTCCTAGCACTTTACACCCTGTGTACTCTTCACGCTGACACTGAATGTAACCCCAGTCCTGGCTCTGGCCCTGCACCCGGTTATCCGAGGTCCTCTCCTCTTCAAGGTGCCTCCTGACTGCTACAATTCTGGTCTGGCAGGTCACGTCACGCCACAGGGACCAGGGTCCTCGAACAGGGTTCATCATCATTATCACTATCAGCACCACCGCTAGCATCAGCACCACCAGCACACCCTTCCCAAGAGATCTGAGCTGTACTCCGTAGTCTGAATGGGTTTAGCACACATTTGTAGAACATTCCGCTAATCCAGTGCTGAATGTGCACTTTTCTTTGCGGATTGGAAACAGGAGCAGAGTGCGTGGAGTGCAGGACACAGTTCTGGACCTGGAGTGTGCGGCCAAGGTTTAAAGGCCCCGGGGTTGAAAAAAAAAAAAAAAGGCAAATTGTCCCATCGGGGAACGGAACCGCAGTCTCCCGCGTGACAGGCAAGAGTATTCATCACTATACTAAAGAGGATAATGGCACCCCTGCTTTTGTGAAGCTGGCCCCATTCTGAAAGGCCCGCCAACCTCCAGAGCCGACACAAAAGCCTCGCGGGACTCTGTGGGAACGGCCCTCCCACCATGTCAGGACCTGCAGCCCTGTGTGACAACCGAGTATCTGCCCCCTGCCGCCAGAAGTGTGAAGAGACGCGGACCTCGCCATTGGCAGCAGGAGAGGCTGGTGCGACACCTGGGCGGCCCTGCCCCGGGTGGGGGTTGAGTGGTGTGGTATGAACTTTTCGAAAGGTACAGGGATTTTGTCCTGTAGGGATTTTTGTGTCCAGGAGTGTTTGGACTGGGTGCTCCAGGGACACCGACTGGAGGCAGCAGACTTGAATATTGTGGCTGAAGCAAATACTAGGCACGAGCCTAAAAGTGCTGTATTCCTGGAATCCTAGGTATATTTCTACATGAAATCTTTGACCAAAAGAGCCGTAATGAACAGACAGAAAAGACATCGGAGGCCGGCTCACACAGATTGTGAGAGGATTATATATTTGATGTATAATACATGTAGTAGCCACCTCCCCTCCCCCCCGAAATACTTAAAATTGAGTCTAAACTGAAATATGTTAGAAGCAAAACAATATATGTAGGCTTTTGGAAATTTAAAAATATAGCAGGCTTTCGCTTGGGCCACCAACCAGCTCTCAAATCATCAGTTGTGAACACTCGGCCTTAGCTTAGCTCTTATTTTAATCGGTTTCTCTTTATCTGTGTTTCTCCTCTGGGCTTTTTACCCTTCTTTCTTTTTATCTATCTTTTCTGCTGTCTCCATGTCTGTCTGGCAACTGCCTGACTTCTGGCCCCAAGTGTGTCCCTCTCTCCCTGGTTCTCTTCATCCCTTCTTCACTTCTCTCTTGAGCCTAGATTCCTCCTTCTATTTATTCTCTCTGCCTGCCATCCCTGCCTATACCTCTTCTGCCTAGCTAATGGCCGTTCACCTTTTTTTATTAGACCAATCAGGTACCTTAGGCAGGCAAGGTGAAACAGCAACACATCTTTACATAATTAAACAAATGCAGCATAACCAAATGTAATACACCTTTGCACAGTTGAAGTAATATTCCACAACATAAACAGGTCTGGTCAAGAGAAATCATTTATGGTCTGGGCTAGCACTGGACCCTGACTAAGAAATACAGCTATTAACATCAAGTATTTTACATTGGTATGGATTTTGGTATATTGATACAAATTTAAAGTTATTTTTGTTATACTGTATGTATGTTTCTACTCTTGTTTGGGGTATTGTGCTATGTAGCTCATTTAAAAAAAGTAATGTATAATGAAGAATTGCAGGTTAGTAGTTAGTCATCTATAGTAAACTTGTACTTATTAGGTATGATTTTAAGCTCATACAGAGATATGTTTTAGATAGGTGATCTTTAAGCATTTCAAAGATCTACAGAATATAACATTTAAGATGTTTAATAACCTAAGGATTTTCATGGCAGTGAGACATGTCTGCTCCTAACAGCACCTCCGGCATGGAGGCGCATGAATAAAGACACAACTCACATGGCTTTATCGGGAGGGAGATTCTCCGTGGTCCCTCATGAAGTCCTGAGTTCACATCCTGAAGAATTCCTCCTTGTTTATTCTCCAAACAGTCTTTATAGCAAAACGTAAACTGAGGGGTAAATACATTAACATTCTGTCTTCTAGGTAACCAGTTGAATGGCTTTTAGTCATGTCCACAACTACCTGTGTGCTCTGTTCTCTAGCTGGCAGGTAGGCTTGAATTAACATCTCTATCAGGCCTCCTCCAAGTTACAAAGAAAGGGGCAAAACCACATCCTGACCTTTTGTTAGGGCAGCGACAGCCTGTCTGGAAATCTATGTGACCACCTCAGGTGGGGCCTATGGCTTTAGAGCCTGGCTGTCACACCATATAGAAATATGTGCCTACACTTTTTATCCTATATTCCCCCTAAATAATGACAAATTTACAATGTAATTCTGTCTCTTTAAGAGACAAGCCACTCTCACTTCTTCCTGCTTGCAACCTCAGCTCTTTCTCTCCATCCCTCTCTCAGAGAGGCAGCTTCTGCCTTTCTCCCCACTTCTCACCTTCCCCCTCTTTCTCTCTCCCTCCTCTTCTCTCCTTTTTTCCTTCCCTCCATAAACCATCTAATAAATGTCTAACTTTACTCTGTATGGTGTGTTTATCCATCTCTCTTGCCCGCCAGCCCCAGTCACATGGAGACCTACCGCATGGTCTCATACACTGTCCCTGCTCGGGACTGGCTGCTTTTGGGACCCAGCAGTCCTGGAGACTTGCAGCATCTGTGCCTCCCACCCACCGCCTGCCCACACCGCTCGCTGGGGACCAGTCAGCCGCCACAACCCCTTCCCAATGCAATGCATTTTCTGACTTCCATCTTAAAGTTAAGGCATCCATAAAGTATCTAGTCTGGTTGAATTCGGCAGTCCCTTTCACAGTCCCATAGCTCTCAGCAGCTTTTGTTCTCTCATCAGCAATGAAAAAACTCAATGTACATTTTTCACCTTTATGTGGCTTTTTTCTTTTATATTACTTTACTCTTTCTTTAAAGGCTTTATTATTTCTAAATTATTCACTTATTTCTAAGACTGTCTATACCCATTTTCTATTCTTTCCTAAGCTTACCATCATTTTTAAACACACTGTAGTTTAGAGTCGCCCCCCCCCCCCCCCCGCACGCCCTTTCTGGACCTGTCTCTACTGTGTGTCTCTAGCCTTGTGAGCCAAACCTTTAAACTGCTAAGTGGCTTTGAATTGGCGACTGACTCCACCCAACTCAGGTCAATGAAAGCAGAACTTTATACCCCCGTGAGGCTGTGTTCAACTGGGAGCTGAATTCAACCACCCTGGCTCTAGGAATTTGGTGCCCCACACTGTGGCATGTGGTTTTTACTTAGCTTGCTGTTTCTACTTAGTGTACCAATACAACAGAGCCTCTTAAAGGAGTCACATCCTTTCCCCCTTTCTTTCTTTCTTTCTTTCTTTCTTTTTTTTTTTCTCTTCCAGCTTTCTCAGGCCCTATGTGGGAATTCGAGCTCCATATTGGAACTCCAAAAAAAAGTGTGAAATACTGAAACATTGGGACAAAGGTTATAAAGCATTAACAGTTCTGCGGGGTGGGGGGGGTGGGGGGGGGAAAAAGACTATCCTGAGACATGACAAAAGGAAAGATCATCAAACAGCCAGCCTTCAACCACAGAAGGGCTCTGTTGTCAACTTACATGACAACTACACATGCATGCTTAAGTTTCCTGACTTTCGTTATCTGCTCTGTGAAACAATCATGTTAATTCCAGGGAGGTAATGTCAGAACTGAGTTGAAATTGTAGGACCCCAGATGGTGTTGGAGAATTGTTTGGCATGGAAACTGTCCCCACCCCCCACATATTTGGCCTCAGTAGTGCATAGATGATGAGTATATAGGCCAAAAAAGTATGTTTTTTTAAACATTTATTTAATGTGCGTGTGTGTGTGTGTTCAGAGCACAGAGAGAATCAGTTTTCTCCAACCACCATGTAGGTTCCGGAGGTGAAACTCAAGCCATCAGACGTGGTAATAAATGCCTTTACCTACGGAGCCATCTTGCCAGCTCGCGTTTTCCTCTTTTGAATAGCATTTATGCTATTGCAGTTTCTCTGTTAACAAATTTACTTTTTATACTTAAAAACTGTGTGTTTGCTCTGGGCGTGGTGTCACACACCTTTATTCCTAGCACTCAGGTGGCACAGGCAGGCTGGTCTCTGTGAGTTCGAGGTCAGTCCGGTCTCTATAGTGAGTTTCAGGTCAGTCGGGGCTACGTAGAGAGACAACGGTCTCAAAAACCAAACCAAACCAAAAGCTCTCAACAACTTTCTTAAGTGTGTGGAGGGCAAGGTCAGACTCTTGCACATAGGATAGGAACATCCTTGGACTGTTTTCCTACTTTTAACGGATCTTTCTTGTTCTGATGAGACTTTCAATAACCTGTTTGGGTTAGCTCACCTGGTTCACCTCTGCCAAAGTTCCCTTAGGACTGCATTGGCCTCTGAGGCCGCACAGGGACTGTGGGAGCAACGCAAAATTGAGGCCCCAGGCACTAAAAGGAGATGCCCTCTGCTTTCTAGGGTCTCCCCCAGTTTCCTCACTAGCAAACAGTAGCTTGGGATTTTCCCCAAGGGCATAGCAAGTGGCTACACGTAGACAGTCCTGTCTGTCAAGTAGACTCCACATCTTGTTTGACCAGCAATCACTAAGTTAGCAGAACCAGAGTCTGCTGACCTACGGTGGTTAGGCAAGAAAATGAGTCCATTTCCTTCCTCTTTTCTTAGCTTGTCTCCTAAAGCCCTTCAGACTCTGACCCAGTTCTTGAATGACTCTGGAGATACAGATGTTTCAGAATGGACATTCTGGTGGCCGATGGCGCCTTCAGCCACTGACAATTTTCCTGCTGTTCGGTGAGTAGGGGTCATTCTGAAATAAAGTGACTTCAGCTTTTCCTAGAGTCTGGACTCCAGAGACGTGGGCAGCAGGGGACAAATGTGGTTTAGAAGCTGGGGAGATTAAAAAGGCAAGAGACTCAGGTCTGATGGTACCTGCTTTTAATCCCAGCACTTGCAGGGTGGGGACAAGGGAACCAGGAGTTCAGCATTAGCCTCAGCTATAGTGAGTTCCAATTCCAGGCCAACCTGGCTTTGTGGAACCCTGTGGAAAAAGAGCTGGGTGTGGTGATCCTTAACTTGGTCTTAGCACTTAAGAGACAGAGGCAAGTGGCTAGTCTGGTCAACACAGTGAATTCTAGGCCAGCCAGAGCTACACAGTGATACCCTGTCACAACAACAACAACAACAGGATTCTAATTTCTTACTGCCCTAGTATTTTTTAAGTTCAGAATTCAGAGATTCCTCTACAGTTGCTGGGAAGTCTGTCTTGCACCAAACATTCATACTTGTTTTGCAGCCATGGCAACCCCTTGGCAGGATGAGGCGAGAAGGATATGAGAGATAGATAACTAGAAACAGACTCTTGGGGTGGGGGAAGAGGCTCCAAACCCATCCCGGCTTTCCTTATACACGATCCTATTTGCTTTCACCTGAGGCTGCTGCGCCACACTGACCCCTTCTCTTCTCATTTACAGCTCTTGCAGACCAGCAGACTGGTAAGTCTGTGCGTCCCTTGTTTTCATGGCGCTATTTCTTTACCATCAAATGCTGTGTTTACTTTGTAGGGAAAAGTCTCTTCTACCGAGGAGCAGACTTGAGTAGTTCTCTCACAACAGGGCCTGGAGGAATCCTTGTTAAGATTCCAACTGGATTCTCCAACAATGCAAGGGAAAGAGACCAACACAAGTACACAATTATTTTTTTAATGGTTTAGAGATTGAACCCAGGACCTGAGGTGTGCTATACACGCTTCCACCATTGAGTTATAACCCTTTTAAAATTTATTTTGAAACAGACTTGTTAAGTTGCCCACAAGTGGTCTTGAATTAATTATATATCACAGTCAGCTCATAAATGCTTCATCTTTTCCCTTGCTAGATGACAGTCATGAGTCATCATTATCATTCCCACATCTTTTTACTTATTTTTTATTTTATTTTATTTTTTTCGAGACAAGGTTTCTCTGTAGCTTCGGAGCCTGTCCTGGAACTTGCTCTTGTAGACCAGGCTGGCCTCGAACCCACAGAGATCCACCTGCATTCCCAGATCTTTACTGGGTCAATGACAGGGACTCTCTGGCCCCTGGGCTCCCCTTTGGAATCCTCCGTCTCTCAGAATTTTCTTGTTCACATTCCTTTTTGCTCTCTCACTCTCAGCGGATCTCCCGAAGGCCGTGGTGAAACTTGAGCCCCCATGGATCCAGGTGCTCAAGGAAGACAGTGTGACATTGACGTGCGAAGGGACCCACAACCCTGGGAACTATTCGACCCAGTGGCTCCACAACGGGAGCTCTCTTCGGAGCCAGGTCCGGCCCAACTACACGTTTAAAGCCACAGTCAATGACAGTGGAGAATACCGGTGCAGACTGGAGCAGAACATCCTCAGCGACCCTGTACACCTGGAAGTGATTGCCGGTTAGTAGACGGGCCCAGGAAGGAGCTGGGATACCAGGCCATGGGGCTCTGCCTACTGGACAGAAGTTTACAAGAAAAGGGGTGGCCTGGTTTCTGGGAAGCATCGGTGAGAACTTGCTGGAAAGACATTTGATCACTAGTTTCCCCTTTGACCCACTCTGCTTAGTACTGTCGGAGGGGGACAGCTGTTATCTGGCTCAGTCTGGATTGAGCAAGAGGTTCAAGGCTGGTGTGACAGAAACAGAAGGAAGTCAGTGCTTCATAAACATCACTCTCATGATGGCAGTGTGGGGAAGCGTGGAGACCGGAGGTCAGGCGGCCTGCAAAGACAGGAGCAGGCTTGACAGGTGTGAGGAGACAGGAAGTGAGGTTTCCAAGGGAAGAACTAAAATCTGGAAACCGAGGCCAGAGGTGAAGGGCTGGGCACCGTGTCAGTCATGTAGATAAGGATAGGCTGTGTGATGACTTTTTGTCCCCAACTGAAGTAAAAGCTTATAAAGTCATTTTAAAAACTTGAAACTGTTTTTTTTTGTTTGCTGTATAAAATGACATGTATTTGCGGAGGACATGGTGTGACATTTTGCTGTGTGTAGATATTGTTTGGTTCTTAAACTGGATTAGGTACATTTATGACCTCATGTTTTTTCATTTCTTTATAGTATAAATATTGAAAATCCTTATTTTTGTGTGCCCCCCCATTTGGAATATACAGTATAGCCAGGGCAAGAGAGCCTCTGAGTCCAATGGTCTTTCTGTGTCGCTCAGACTGGGTCTCAGAGCTGAGCCCAGGCCCTCTGAGTCCGATGGTCTTTCTATGTCACTCAGACTGGCTGCTGCTCCAGACCCCTCAACTGGTGTTTAAGGAAGGGGAAACCATCATCTTGAGGTGCCATAGCTGGAGGAGCAAACCCCTGAACAAGATCACATTATACCAGAATGGAGAGCCTATAAAATATCGTCAGTCCAACGGCACCTTCCCCATCTCCAAAGCAAATCACAGCCACAGCGGTGATTACCACTGCACAGGATACCTAGGAAGGGGACAACACAAGTCAAGGTCTGTGACCATCACTGTCCAAGGTACGGGGCCTCTGTCAGGATGTTGGGAAGGGAAAGGAGGAGACAGACAAAGGCTAAAGTCCCACATGGAGCTTTAGGAATGTCACAGCAGCAAAACTGGGCTGGGAGGCAAAGAGGAGAGCAGTGAAGGCCCTGCCAGGTGAGGGCAAGTGGGCCCAGCCCAGAGCTCCTCTCTTGCGGGTGGCGGGTGGCAGGACTGCGGGGCAGCAGAGAAACAGAGCCCTGTCATGGGTGCACGGGTTCTCTGCGTCCCTAGACATCCCTAAGAGCTGAAGTGTAACTTCTTGTATCTCATACAGATGTGGCTGTGGTCGCCCTTTAGGAAATTCAGATCTATCAACATATGGGGGAAGACCGAGAGATTAAGAAGTCCATTAAGGCTCCCTGACTTACTTATCTGCTCTTGTCCTTACTTTAAGTACTCGGTGTGGTGACTTTACAAACGCTCTGCACTAGGGACCTCACAGTTTATTCTGAATACTGTCTTAATGGCTCATTTCTTCTGATTCTCCTACCAGGCTCAGCAGAGGCACTTGCCATCTCTCTACTTTGGTACCACATCTCTTTCTGCCTCGTGATGTTCCTCCTGTTTGCAGTGGACACGGGCCTTTATTTCTATTTACGGAGAAGCCTTCAAACCCCGGTGGAGGACTGGAGGAAATCCCTGTCAGTCAAAAAGCGTCAGATTCCTGAGGGCAAATGACATCTCATCGCAGGGCAGAACAGCAATGGCAGCAACATCTTTTCGGCTCCCCCCCTCCCCCCAGCCTTCCTTTGAAAGCAACTTAGGACCAGGCCTGATGTGTGGTCCTGTAATTACAGCTACTTAGGAGGCTGTGACGGGAGGATCACCAGTTCAAGGCCTGCCTAGGTTACAGAGTGAGGGCAAGTCTAGACTTGATAACTTAGTAAGATCTATTTCAACAAAAGTAGGCTGGGTGGGGAGTGTATAGGTGTGTGTTTAGATGGCTCATCAGGAAAAGGCACCTGTGGCTAAGCCTGCCAACAAGAGGAGAGTTTTGTCCTTGGGACTATGACGGAAGGAGAGAACAAATTCCTGAAAGCTTTCCTCTGATCTCCACACACCCACCACGACAGGTGCACCGTCTCTTTCTACACAAAATAAATTAAAATGTACATTTCTTTCAATAAGAAAAGGAGAAAAAAGGAGGCAGAGAATGGTGGCAGAACCCTTATTCAGTTTACATGATGTCTTAGGTTTGACCTCCAGCAATAAAAGAAAAATCAATCTGGGCTAAGGATCTCCTTTCTGTGACTTCTTTGCTCAAAATAATTGCAAAGCTTTCCCTTGTACTTAGAAGGAAATCTAAAGACTTTTCAAAGTTCTCCAAGATGTTACCACATGATCTTGCTGCTCTGATCTCATTTCCTTCTGCTTTTCCTTGCTTATTCTTGGTCCTGTTTGCCTTCTTTGAAGGCAGCATCTAGGCTTCCACATGCTATCATTTTCCGTTTCAGGGGTGCCCTTGCTTACAGAAGCCCGCGTCCAGTTTCACTGTGCACTCGTCCTTGCTTTAATCGTGAATTGTTCCAAGCAAAACTCAGGCTGAGGCTTGATCCTCAGGCAGTGGTGCTAGGAGGTGGAGAGCGATGGGAGGCCTTCAGTTTCGGTGCCTCCACGGTGCAGAGACTGATGCTTTCCAGGAGGAATAGTGAAGCCGTCCTGCAGCTTAGCAGCTTTCTCGCTCACCAACGCCCTTACTTGTTCTTGTCTGCCATGCATAGAGAGACACAAAGGAGCCAAGCAAATGTGACCACCATTGAACTTGGACTAAAGTGTCTGTAACTGTGAACTAAAAAAGCTTTTTTTTAAAAAAAATATAAAGAATCTAGTCTCATATGCTTTTCTATAGCAACAGAAAGCAGGCTCAGATAATGTCCTTTCAGGTTTTATTCAAATGCCATCAGTAATGCTTTTTGATTCTTCAGTAGTATAACCTTATTCCTGTACCACACTCCTAAATCTCCTTTTCCTGCTTTGTTTTTCTCCTTTGTACTTATCATCAATCAGTGATTGATGCTTGTTTAGTATGTTGTGAGTTCCCTCCTCCCACGAATTAGTCTCTCTCCTCTCTCTCTCTTCCTTCTCCTCCTCCTCCTCCTCCTCCTCCTCCTCCTCCTCCTCCTCCTCCTCCTCCTCCTCCTTTAAAAGTAGTCCTGGCTGTCCTAAAACTCCCTATGTGACCAGGCTGGCCTACAAACTCACAGAAATTCACCTGCCTCTGCCTCCTGAGTGCTGGGATTAAAGGCATGGGCCACCATGCCTAGCCCTCCCTCCCGTGCGCTTCCAGCCCTCCCCCCCCCCTTAATATTCTCTTAAGATGCTGACCAGAATCCTAAGTGTGCTTGCCAGTGACACCTGTCTTTCTTACTGTTTTCTTGATGACCTCCAGCCTCCTTTTATAGCTGCTTGCAGACCTCCATTGCTGATCTCAAAAGGCACAACTTGTCCATCTCCCTCCTCCTGGCAGCTTCTGGGGTTTGCAGGGGGCCCACTCTGTGGTTTTCCCTCAAATTCTAATGAAACAGTCCTTGAGTTTCTTTATGAGTTTGCTTTTAGGTTCTTTTATCTAAGAGACTGAGAACTTGCAAAAGGGAACTCTGATTCTCTAGAAGAGGCTAGGTTTTCCGGCTTTCCGAGCCCCCACCCCCCTCGCGCTGTGAGGAGGCTCTTTCTCTCTGTGTGTCTTCTGAAGCATGTGTGTGTCCTCACCTCCAATAAACACGTTTCTTCAGTTGCTGCTCCTGTCTGTGGTGCTTGTGGTTTCTTCACCACCACCTGTTGAGCTGAGATTTTTCTTGCTTTTTAGTTCTTTAACTGTCAGAGAAAACGAACTCGATCAAGACCCCTAGACTGTATCACTTTAGGAGAACCGGGTTTGTATTCCCTGGTGAAGTCATGTGTGTGTGTGTGTGTGTGTGTGTGTGTGTGTGTGTGTGTGTGAGAGAGAGAGAGAGAGAGAGAGAGAGAGAGAGAGAGAGAGAGAGAGAGAGATCCGGCTTCTTCTTCAAGGCATTTTTGAATCTGAATTTCAATATAAGCCTAACATCAGACAGTCGAAATGGAATGTTCTGAATTAAGATAGATGGGGCACAATAAAAAGACTCAATCTTCACAACCTCAGACAGTGGGAAGTAAAGCGGTTTCACTGCTTGGTGAACTCACATCAGCCTTAGGGCAGTGGTTCTCAACCTGTGGCTGTGACCCTCTTGGGGAGTGTCGAAGGACCCTCACAGGGGTCCCATATCCGATATTCTATATATCAGGTATTTACACTATAATTCATAATAGTAGCGAAATTACAGTTCTGAAGTAGTAGCAGAAATAATTTTAAGGTTGCGGGTCCCCACAACATGAAGAACTGTACTGAAGGGTCGCAGCGTTAGGAAGGTGGAGAACCATTGCTTTAGAACGTATGAAGGACTGGCGCTACAGCATTTTATTCTACGTCTGAATTCTGGGGTCATTCCCGTCTGAGGGAAAAAACAAAAACAGGCTCACATTTAAAAACACGAAGTCTTTCCAAAACACCCTGAGGAGATGCTTTTTTGGGAGAGGAACCTTACAGGATTGGTCTCAAAACCAGGAGTAGAATGCAGGCTTTCCTTGGTGCAGCGTTTTCATGGGTTGCTCAGTTAGGTTCCAGAATCCCATGACCACAACGTTAATTTGTGTTCCTCAGTGGTAAACCAGTGAAAGAAAAAGAGTCAAATCGAAAGAACCCCACGTTCCGGAGGGAGAGTGGAAAAAAAAAAAGAAAGAAAAAGAAACAAGGCCTTGAAAAGGAAAATTGAAAAACAAGGCGTGCATTGGCCGGGAATCGAACCCGGGCCTCCCGCGTGGCAGGCGAGAATTCTACCACTGAACCACCAATGCAGGACACATCAAATGCCTTACTGTACTCCTATTTCAGCTTATCTCTATTCTTGGTTGCACTTCCTATGTAATCATTCTCCTTGAACAACCCTCGTGTTTCCAGAATCCTTTCTTTTAAGACAAACCCCACACCACTATTTACATTCCTAACTTAGAAGCTATGGTTCTGATTCCGTGGGAGCATGCGCCGGGCTTTCTGAGGCATCATTTTCTGGGGCTGGCATCGTGCTCTCGCATGCTCAGGACTGCCCTCCAAACCGAAACCTGGAGTACAGCGCTGCTACCTGGACTTGTGGCTGTCACCTATAGAATTAGCCCGGAACAACTGAAACTTTCTGTGTGTATTTTTGCAGCAGCTCTGAGTCAAAACCGGCGATGGATGGGGGCCAGGCACTCTGCACTCCGCCTCTCCGGATCCCTGGATCCGATTCTTCTGCGGCAGTCAGCGCGGCCGGTTGTGTCTGGGTCCGCGGGCGCGGGTGCACATAGAAGGTGTGGGAAGGTTCTCGGCTGCGAGGGCAGGAGGAGTCGGGGCTCCCACACCGGATAAAAGCCCAACTAGGCCGTCCCGGCTTGGCTGGCTTGAGAGACAGCGAAAGAACAGCAGAGCGGAGCAGCACCAGCTTCCGCCACCTCGAGCATCCGAGTCCTCTTCCAATCTGAGAGCGAGAAGCCACGCCTATCCCTAGGGAAGTGGCACCTTGAAGATCAACTTCTTGTTCGAAGATGTAGGCTTCTGCACCTTCATTACTCGTGCCCACTTTGAGGAACTGTGTTCAGACCTTTTCTGTACTCCCCTGGAGCCCGTGGAAGATGACCCCGAGCGATGCCAAGCTGACCAAGGCCCAAACCCATGAGGTCACCCCGGTGGGTGGTTCTACCCGCATCTCTTAAGATGGAGGAACGTCTATAAGACTTCTTCAACGTCCAGGAGCTGAACAAGAACACCGGCCTGATGAGGCCGTGGCCCCTGGGGCTGCTGTGTTGGTGGTTGTGTTGATGGAAGACAAATGTGAGAAGGTGCAGGATCTCCTCCTGCTGGATGCTGTTCCCTTGTTTGACTCTGGGGTTGGAGACGGTGAGATGATGACCACATTAATCCCACGGAGTGACACCATCCCTGCCAAACAGACCCAAGCCTTACTCTGCCCACCAGCCTGGGGTCCTGATCCAGGTGAATGAGGGTGAGAGGGCTGTGACAAAGAGCAGCAACCTGTTCCGTAGCATTCCTCCTGCTCCACGTGGAGTTCCCCAGATCGAAGTGAATGTTGACATAGATGCCAATGGTATCCTAAGTACTTCTGCCACCGACAGGAGTACAGGCAAGGCTAACAAGATCACCATCACCCACGACAAGGGCCAGCTCAGCAAGGAGGAAGTACAGAGGATGGTTCATGAGTCTGAACAACACAAGGCTGAGAGTGAGGTTCAGAGGGACAGAAAGGCTGCGGAAAACTTTCTGGAAGTTCGTGTCTTCCACGTAAAGAGTTGCTTGCAGGGAGATAGCCGTAAGGAAGAGAGTCCAGAAAGGGCAAGACAAGTGTCAGGAAATCCTGGCCTGGGTAGAGCACAACCAGGTGGCAGGCAAAGAGAGGACACTAGCGCAGAGCTGCTGCCCCATCTTCCGTAGGCTTTATGCGCTGTCTGGTGTTCCTAGGGGTGACAGTACTGGGCCTCAAGCTTGCCAGGAGAGACCTAGTACTGACCCCATCATTGAGGAAGTTGATCGATTGACCTCCCATGATAAGTCATCTGTGTCTGTAAGGGCTGGACTTACGGGTCTTCTAGACTTTTCTATAATCCCACTTTGTAACTTCGTAGGTGAGTCGGGGTATCTTGCCCTGGCAACTGGGAGCTTTTTTCTTTTCCTCATTATGTTTTATAATTGAGGTCTGTGTTATTTGATTTTTTTTTTAAAGTCCACTTCTTGCCAGGCATGATGGTGCATGCCTTTAATCCCAGCACTTGGGAGACTGAAGTAGGAGGATCTCTGAGTCTGAGGCCATTCCGTGTAGTGATGAGGCGAGCAGGCCTGCTTTTTGTCCCAACCGGCTCCCCGTACGGCTAGCTTAGCCCCGGAAATAACAACACACAAACTGTATTCATTTAAACACTGCCTGGCCCATTATATCTAGCCTCTTCTTGGCTAACTCATATCTTGCTTTAACCCATATCTAGTAATCTGTGTATCACCACAGGGTCGTGGCTTACTGGGAAGATTTTAACCCACATCCATCTCGGGCCAGAGCTTCATGGCGATTGCCTGACTCTGCTTTCTTCCTCCCAGCATTCCGTTCTGTCTTCCCCACCTACCTTTGTTCTAACCTATCAGGCCAAGCAGTTTTCTTTATTAATTAACCAATGAAACAACAGATAGATAGAAGACCCTCCTACATCATTTCCCCCTTTTCTGTTTAACCAAAAAGGAAGGCTTTAACTTTAACATAGCAAAATTACATATAACAAAACAGTTATCAAGCAAGAATTACAGTTAACTACGGAAAATTAAAACTATGACTATCCATTCTTCAACTCCATCAAAGACTCCAGAAAGATATAATATTATCTAATTAAACAAGAAGTAAGCTACTTCCAAAACTCTAGAAATGACAGAGACATCTCGCTGCCTGGACAGTTACCCAAAGTTTTTTTTTGTACCGTTGGGGTATCCATCTTCAGCCTACAGGCCCATAGTATCCAGCAGACATTTCCATGAAGCAGGAAAATTCACTTTTTGCTGTGTCCTGCAGAATGTCTTGCAGACTCTTTCATGAATCAGGAACCCTGAAAGACCACCTCACCTTTAGGCAAGTTCAGCAGTCCTCTCTCTGCAGGTTCTTCATGTCCAGTTTATGCAACAGTCCAGGCAAGGGCAGTTTCTTGCCTAAATGGCTATCAAACTCCATAAGGAGCCTCTTCAATGCCCATCTTTCTCTTGAAGTAGCTGGTGCTGCCAGGAGCAGACGTGTCTCATTGTCATGAAAAGCCCTAAGTTATTAAAACATTTAAATGCCATATTCTGCAGTCTTTGAAAGATATGAAGAATGCCTATCTAACTGAAATATATCTCTATATATCTAGAAAATCTAACTAACATGACTACAAGCTTGACTATTATTGATGATTATCCATTAACAACCTATATTTCCTATTTATACATTACATTTTTAAATTAACTACATAATCACAATACCTTAATCAAGAGCAGAAATACATATAACAAAATTGACCTTAAATTTATATCAATAGAGCAAAATTTATACCAATGTAAATTATTCATATCTATATCATATCCCCTTTTAAATGTAAAAGAACATTTATAAACAATATTTGGGAACATGGGCGCGTGTGTGTGTGCATGTTCGTTCCACAAAACTGAAAGGGGAACCTGAGAGCGGAAGAAAAGATCTTAAGCAAAATAGTAATGAAATAATGTACTAAAGCAGAAGGGGAAGTAACTATGAGAAGAAAAGGAATGAGCTGGAGGAACGGGGGCGTAAGGAAGGAGAGTTGGGGAGCGATGAGAGAGAAGAAAGCAGAATGGCCTGGATGTGTGAAGACGCCATAACACAGCCCATTATTTTCTATACAAATATATATATTAAAGGCTGGAGGTCTGGTGCAGCTAAGAGTGTACTTTGCAGAAGACCTGAGTTTGGGTCTCACATCCTACATCAGGTGGCTCACAACTGTTTGTAACTCCAGCTCCAGGGGAATCCCATACCTCTGACCTCCAAGGGCACCAACGCACACACCTCATTGTATATAAGATTTCTATGTGGAGGAGACAGGGTAAGTGAAAAAGTGTGAGGTGGACACAGTGAAGGGGCACAGTGGTGTGATGATCATGCTGGAAAAGGCCTATGGTTCTTATAGGTGACCCTAAGGTAAAACTAAAGCTTGAAAGTTTAGTTGGTCAGCATTGATCGCACTAATAAATAGTTTATATTATTGTTTGGTTTATTCATTTGTTTTGGTGTGTTTTGAGGTAGGGTCTCACTATGTTGCCCTGACTGGCCTAGAACTCACTATGTAAACCAGGCTGACCTCCGACTCATTTGATCCTCCTGCCTTTGTCTCCAGAGTGCTTTGATTAAAGGCGTGGGCCACCAGGTTGGGCCCACGCACATGACTGTTTTTTAAGTAGGCCATTTCATTGTTTTGTTGGAGATAAGACCACCCAAATTTTTAGGTATGCTAGAGTTGGTCTGGGGAAGTAATTCAACTTAGGTTGGTTCTATCTCTGGAGGAGAAATAGAATGGTCTCTTCTGATTTCTGGTGAGGGTAACAGCAGAGTAGGAGAATAATAATATCAGCATACCAGACTGCTTAGCTGTTCACCTCCGCCATAAACTGCTGGGCAAATCAAACCCTCCAGACTCCAATATTCCCTTCTACATACTGGGAATGTTGACAATAGCATTCCTCCGCATTGTTGCGAGGGCTCAATAGATGTAAGAGGCGAAGAGGAATGTTAGACACTTAGCACACTGTTGACAAACATTAGTTGTTACTAGCTGTTATTCTCTGAGTACCAACTAGGTAACGGACATTTGGTATATCCAACTAATCCAATAGCAATATCCTGAGGCTTTATTATTATTACACACATAGCACAAGTGTGGATGTCAGAGGACAACTTTGCGAAGTTGGTTTGTGAAGTTAGGATAGAACTCAGGTCATTAGGATTGTGTGCTGAGTCATCTTACCAGCCTCTTATTTAAAGATGAATATTCTAAAGTACAAGGAGGTCAAGCAATTTGTTCAAGGTCATATAGTTATTATGGGAACAGAGAGAGGGACTGCTCGATGTAAAGACCCATTCTCAAGCGGCTGAAACTGGGAAAATATCCTCCAGCCCAGTCAGGCAAATGACAAGGAGAAGCTTGCATGGCTTCAGCCCCATTCAGTCCATTCCACCTCTATCAGTCCCCTGAGCTGTGCCTCAACTTCAGAAAGGAAAGTGAGCTTGCCCAGAGCTTGCTACATTGTATTGCGTCACATAAGCCCTTTCTGGTAGAAGAGGTTACACGACCCAGCCACTTGTCCCTGGATGTCATTTTTAATTGTCTTGTTTGCCTGCAACCAATCCAAAACCTTTTCAATCTGGCTTTACATTAAAAGCAACTGGGGGGGGGGAAGGCATTGAAGATAGGCCAAGAAGGACAGAGTTGCCTAGAGCACCCCCTTCCTTTCTTTTTAACTTAAAACATTAACCATTTCAACCTATTCTTTCAAAGAGGGACAATGATATAGGATTTGAGGGTTTTTTTTTTAGCATTGCAACAGCAAGCCTTTCTCTTTTAGTTCTGAAAAAAAGTGTTTGTTCTAAAAAAAAAAAATAACCTCTGATTCTCCCAAAATGAGTGGTATTAATTGTCTACAGCAAGATTTAAGCAAATTAAATTCTACTCCCCCTCCCCCCAGACAGGGTTTCTCTGTAGTTTTGGAGCCTGTCCTGGAACTCACTCTGTAGACCAGGCTGGCCTCGAACTCATAGGGCTCCACCAATCTCTGCCTACCGAGGGCTGAGATTAAAGGCATGTGCCACTGTCACTCAGCTTGCACTTATTTTTAAGTGGCTGTTGTTGACCATTTTGGTTTAGTTTCTTTGTAAAGTGTTTCTTATACAATTGACCGTTATATATCCTTTGGTTGTATGATACAGTCTTCGGGCCTTTGCACGGCCTTAGGAACTGACCTGCCAGGAGGCAACGAGGGAATGAAGAAAAGACAAATACGCACAAATATACGGACACCTAGAAAAGCTAGAGCCGAGTGGATTAGGCTCTTGGATGGAGAAACCACAGCACCCAGGCAGCTCAGTGTGCTTATTACGTTCAGCTGAAGAGTGAGCACGGCCATTGCATACAGCTGGATAAGGAGGCCGACTTAACTCATCTCACTAGGAGCAGTCTCAGGCCTTAAACAACCAGGGAGAGAGCTATGGTGGACATGTTCTGCACACACTATCAGCATCCACACTCAGGAAGGCTTTGCCATCCCTTTGAGCGTCCGTCCGTCTCCCATGGCCCACGCCGCCGTATCCACGTCAACAGCACGTATTTTCTCAGGACTTCACTCCCTCAGGGCTTCCTCCACTCCCGCAGTCTTACTTTGATCATCGCCACCACTGCCGTGTTTACTCCATTCCTCCAAACAATCAGAACAAATTAAATCAGCCTACACGCCCATTTTCAAGAAATCAAATACTGCTACGGGCAGTTTCTTGCCCTACTCCCAATTCCTCCTCAGAGGCAATTACTTTCAAGGTTTTTTTTTTTTTTTTCTTATTTGTTTGTTCTTGTTTTGCAGTAATTTTAGTTTAACAGAGGAATTGCAAAGACACTATGGAAAATTACTGCATGTCTGCCAGGCAGCTTCTCCTATTGTTAAGACGTTACATCACCATGACACACTTATCAAACTTCAGAAAATGACATTGGAAAACTACTGCTAGCCGAGCGGTTGACTCTATTCAGGTTTCACTTTTCCTACCAACGCCTCCTTTTTCTGTTTCAGAACTCAGTGTCCACTATCACATTACACAGTCTTACATGCTTCCTAACTACACTCTATCTACCCTGTGATAGTTTTAGTCTTCTTTTTTATGGTATTGACATTTTTGAGGACAGTTCAGGTATTTTATAAACGATTTTGATATGTGTGATTTTTTTTTAAAAAAAAAAAGTGTCATTTTTATTATGTGCATGAGTGAACGTCAGCCTGAGGAGGCCCGAAAAGGGCACTGTTGGATTCCTAGAGCTGGAGGTACAGTCGGTGGTGATTTGTCCAGTATGGGTACTGGCAAACAAACTCAGGTCCTCTGGAACATCAACAAGTGCTCTTAACTGCTGAGCCGTGTCTCCAGCTCTGGTTGTCTAATTTAAAGATATATTTTTATTAAATTTGTTTTTTTATAGGACATGTTAGTCAGCACTCAAAAGTCAGAGGGGAGGAGGATGCCTCTGGTTTTGAAGCCAGCCTGGTCTAGCTACCAAGTTCTAGGCCAGCCAGAGCTAGAAAGTGAGATTCTATTTACAGATAGATGATAGATAGATAGATAGATAGATAGATAGATAGATAGATAGATAGATAGATAGACAATTTCACATACCTACAGAGTACATTTTGATTATTGGCACCCACATGGTCTCTTATTTTTTAAACATCTTTTATTTATCTTTTGACAATTTCATACATACATATAATGTATCTTTGTCCTATTGGTTCTGAAGATTCATGCTTCCTCTCCTCCCATCAACAGCCCCCTGCACACACCCCTTCTAATCTTCGTGTCTTCTCCTTTTTGTTTTTCCTCACTGAGTCTGGTTAGTACAGTCTGCTGGACGTTGACTGTTCTTGTTGGCTTGCTCTTGTTCAGGTACCCACAGTTGCTGTGGGTTCCTGAGAGGAATAGACACGTCATGTCCATAAGACGAAATTTTACAGCCTCCCTCCTATCCTCCAGCTCTTAGATTCTTTCTGTCCCCTTTCTCGGTGTTCCCTGAATCTTGGGAGGTCCATATAGATGTTCCATTTCGGGCTGAACACTCACCAGTCACCAGTCAAATTTTCAGTTTTTTTTTTTTTTTTTTTTTTTTTTTTTTTTTTTTTTTTTTTTTTTTTTTTTTTTTTTTTTTTTTTTTTTTTTTTTACCAGTTTTGAGTCTCTGCATTAGCTGTTGCCCATTGCGGACAGAAGCGTCTCTGGCAAAGTTGAGAGCGGTTCGAATCTGTGTATATAAACAAAAGTATTTAGAAGGCAGTTTGATACATCTGTAGTGATATTTCCTTTGTATTTTAATAAATAACGCCTGAAGACCAGAACACAGAACAGCGACACTAATCAGCCATACAGGCCAGGTAGTGGTGGCACACACCTTTAATCCCAGCAGCCACACTAGTTAGCCATAGAGGCAGGGTGGTGGTGGTGCACGCCTTTAATCCCAGCACTAGAGAGGGGATTATAGAAGGTGGGATGAGACAGGAACTCTCTCTCTTTCAGTCTGGAGGTGTCATAGAGGTAAGAGCTCTCTAGTGGCTTGGCTGCTGTGCTTTTCTGATCTTCATGGTGAACCCCAATATCTGTCTCTGGGTTTTACACATCTTGGGCTTTAACCAGGTTTACAGTACCAGGAATGCATTTCCTTTGGAGCAGGCCTCAAATCCAATCTAAAAGTGATTGGTTACCCCCATAACCTTCTTGCCATTATCACACCAGTGGGCACCTCTCTTTTTATCTGTTTATCTATCTATCTATCTATCTATCTATCTATCTATCTATCTATCTATCTATCTATCTATCCATCTATCTATCTATTTATTTTTTAATTAAATCACTGCTTGGGTCATTAGTTCTAACTTCTTTTTTTCTTTTTTAATTGATTTTTATTGAACTCTACATTTTTCTCTGCTCCCCTCCCTTCCTCTCCCCTCTCCCCTTTAATCCTCCTCCAAGGTCCCCATGCTCCCAATTTACTTAGGAGATCTTGTCTTTTCTACTTTCTACTTTCCCATATAGATTAGATCTATGTAAGTCTCTCTTAGTGTCCTCATTGTTGTCTAAAGTCTCTGGGATTGTGGTTTGTAGGCTGGCTTTCTTTGCTGTGTGTTTAAAAACCACCTATGAGTGAATACATGTGATAATTGTCTTTCTGTGTCTGGGTTACCTCACTCTAAATAATGTTTTCTAGCTCCATCCATTTTCCTGCAAAATTCAAGCTGTCGGTTTTTTTTTCTTTCTGCTGTGTTGTACTCCATTGTGTAAATGTACCACATTTTCCTTACCCATTTTTTGGTCGAGGGGCATTTAGGTTGTGTCCAGCTTCTGCCTATGACAAACAAAGCTGCTATGAACATAGTTGAGCACATGTCCTTGTGGCACGATTGTTTTTAAACAGAACTTATTTTAACTGTGTGTGCATGTATGTCTGTGTGTCCTGTGGCCCGAATAACACCTCCTAGCAACATGAAAGTTAGCCATCAGGGAGGAAATTGCTGATCAGTTCAAGGTTGCTCTTTCTGTGCCTGGAAGCTATAACATGCTGTGTCTTCAGCAATGGGGTCCTACTTATATAGCATGGTGGGCAGCCAAGTGGGCTGGCAACGGCCTCTGGGCCTCTCTAAAAACTCAGAGAGAGGGAGTCTACCCTTGACACTGTGGTTTTCCTTTAACAACTTGTGCCTTCTGGGGGAAGTGGATTTTATCCCCTGACATGATTGATACATTATAGCATTGGGTACATTGTACATCTGTCAATTGACTAACCACAGGTGATGCTACTTTTAATGCTTGGTTCCTGCTCCTTTAAGAATTTTCCGACATGTCTAATATTATTTTCTTACCGGTCTCTCCTGAAAATGCACTGCTTTAATTTTTTTTAAACATAGTGACTTTATATCCTTTAAATATTGTAATACAGTTTTGAGAGACTGTAAATGCTTAAATGATACAGGGTACAAAGTAGCCTTCTGATAAGCAAGGGAAAGGGCCCTTCTAGGTCAGCATCATCCTGGGAAAAGGATAGGCCAGATCTTCTGAAACTTTAATATGCATTCCAATTACCTGGGTATCTTGTCAGGGGCAGTCAGCAGGCCTGAGACAGAATCTGAATTCAGAATTTCTAATGAATAGACTATCAATTCTTTTTTTTTAAATTTATTTATTTATTAAAGATTTCTGTCTCTTCCCTGCCACTGCCTTCCATTTCCCTCCCCCTCCCCCCGCCAAGTNCAAGGACCACCCACCTCCATCCAGGTCTAGTAAGGTGAGCATCCAAACTGCCTAGGCTCCCACAAAGCCAGTACGTGCAGTAGGATCAAAAACCCAGTGCCATTGTTCTTGAGTTCTCAGTAGTCCTCATTGTCCTCTAAGTTCAGCGAGTCCGGTTTTATCCCAGGCTTTTTCAGACCCAGGCCAGCTGGCCTTGTTGAGTTCCCGATAGAACATCCCCATTGTCTCAGTGTGTGGGTGCACCCCTCGCGGTCCTGAGTTCCTTGCTCGTGCTCGCTCTCCTTCTGCTCCTGATTTGGACCTTGAGATTTCTGTCCGGTGCTCCAATGTGGGTCCATTTTATTTGGAAGGGAATTAAAACTCAGAAGATTGAAAACATTTTTAAGAGTCATAGTCTGGTCAGTGACAGAGAATATGGCTATGTCTGGCAAACTTTAATTAAACTCTGAAGCTGTACCCATCCTCACAGTTACAGTCAACTTCTTAACAACTTTCTCCTTTTGTCAAGAAGATCCCCCGCCCCATTAAGCTTCTCTGAAAACAGAAAGTGCTTTCTTTGTGTTCTTCTAAAAAAAGGATGTCATGAAGACATGAATTTTCTCGGTTCTGCTGTACGAAATAGCAAGCACACCCACTTAAATAACTAATCTACTTAATTAGAATTGGTAGTAGGGTTGGGCAACGATAATTTCATGCTTACAAAAGTTTGATGACATCAGCATTGGAACAGTTGGGATAATTGTAACAAATTAAGGGATAGGGGGTCGAGGAATTGTTTAGGATTCTTTTTTTCCAAAACATAAATGCCGGTGTTCAGTCATGATAGGAATAAAAATCAAATGTTGTCAGAAGTGGGATTCGAACCCACGCCTCCAGGGGAGACTGCGACCTGAACGCAGCGCCTTAGACCGCTCGGCCATCCTGACATATAGTGAGACATTTTCCATACTTTCTTATAAGCTGATAAACACTGGTGATGCACCCTTTACCTGTGTTTCGTTTATCTATGATTTCAAATAAAAAAAAAAAAAAAAAAAAAGCGAGCTTCCCCGAAACGCTTTTACAAAGCAGAAGAAGTGAAAGTGGGTCTCAGGTCTTTCCTATCTCCTACTTCCTCATCACTTTTAACTTCCCACCTCCATCTCTTTTGGGGACCTTTCGATTGCCTCTCGCCCGGGCCGAGTCAGCCCGGGGAGGATCTCCTACTGGTCAAATCACCTAATCGAGCCCGTGCCGGCTGGACTCTGGCTACTACTGCCTTGTGGAGCTAAGTGGGTGCGGAGCCCCGACCTGGGAGTGTCGGACTGTGAACAGCTGAAAAGAAGAGACAGTGGCTTCTGTCAGAATTTTCTAACAAAACCGACTTTAAAGGTTACAGAAACCGACAGAAATCGACTCAAGCCGCAGTCGGCAAATTTTCACTTGCATTAGAGAGACTAGAGGAGAGAGTAGGTCACGTTGCGTTGGTGGTATAGTGGTGAGCATAGCTGCCTTCCAAGCAGTTGACCCGGGTTCGATTCCCGGCCAACGCATACTTAGCTTTTTCTGTCCTTCAGTTTATATACGTAGGACACGGTTCACACAATGTTCTATTTTATATCTTTGAATGAAACCAGCCCCGCCAAGTTGGGGCCGGACTGGGTTCCTGAAGCTAACTTTATCTTTTCTGTTTTGAAAATTTTCTGGAGTCTGTGATCTCTTGTCAGAATTTCAGATTCGCATAGGCCTCCGTATCCGAGAGGCTCATACAGCAGGAGTGAGTTCTTGAGCGTTTTAAAACTATCCGGTGCGTGTAAGGATCGCATTTTTAAATTTGATTTTAATTGAACTAAGCGAAATGAGTAATTAATGGAGCCATTAACTAAATGTCTATTCATTTCGGCTACTGAAGAACTTTTAAGCAGGGAACAGGCATATTTGTGGTTTTGATTTGTATATTTTTATGAAATTTACATAGATACTAAGAAAAAATCTAATAATTTTTTATTGATTACATGTCGAAATCATATTTCGAATGTATGAGGCTGAATAGAATTTATTAAACTTATCATGTCTTTGTTACTGGTTAAGTTTGTTCTTTGATAATTTCACATGTGTATACAACGACTTGTTTACGTTCACCTCGCGCCCTCTTTTTTTTCCCTCTCACTCTTGATTCCTCCCTTCAATCGCTTTTTCACTTTTCTGGGTTTTTTTTGGGGGGGGACCCACTGATTTTAATGAGGAACCTGTTTCTACTGTTTAATCTTACTTTTAGAAAATTGGCAGATACAAGAAATGTTCACATTACCTCATCTAGACAATAAAAACAAAATTTTACTTTTAAGGGTACGCGGATTCCTGAAAAGTACTTTTCTTGAGCAGCTACTTTAAGGCGCTTTGTATAGTCGTCCTCGTTAGTATAGTGGTGAGTATCCCCGCCTGTCACGCGGGAGACCGGGGTTGGGGGGGGGGCGGGGGGGGTCGGAGGTGGGCGGCTGTCTCGGTGGCAGCGGCGTCGTCGTCGTCCTCGTTAGTATAGTGGTGAGTATCCCCGCCTGTCACGCGGGAGACCGGGGTTCGATTCCCCGACGGGGAGACTAACAATGCCATTTTATTTTTTTATCAATTTTTGGTCAGCCTTCCTATTAAAAAAGGATAATCACTTTTAAAAACTCAGGGCTTAGATTTCAAGACCTTGTCTCTCTCTAACCAAATTAGTAGGAAAGGGGAAGCGACCCTTCAGTAAGTGCAGTTACTTAACCCTGCCTGTAGCTAGGGTTCAGATGTTTTCACACTTCCTAAAACGCTGTACTTCACGATGGTTCCACCAATGGCGCTACACCATAGCGAGGTGGCAGCGGGGGATAGACCAAGTTTTCAAGTCCGAAGTCCTTACTACTGCCACACTGCAGGATGTAAACATGCAAAACACCAGTCCACCCCTGCAGGCGACACACAAGAACAGAAACGTCCTATCTGAACTTTTTTTTTTTTTCTGTTTAAAACTACTAAGGAAAAGTTGCTTCTGGGGAAATAATTTGATTGCTTTGGCAAGACTGTTTTCTGCATTCGTACATTGGATCCACGATCGCTGAGATCCCTTTCAGTATTAAAGTCCTGCAAAACACACTCCCTCACCAGGAAGAATGTGATTTGTACAGTCAAACAGCTTTCCAAACTCAGCTCTCTGACCTCAAACTGTTCACTCTAGTAAAGCCCCAATTTCAGCATTTGTTTTCATTGCTTTCTTGTGTTAAACGACATAACTACACCATAATTTCGTTAACAAATTTCTTATTTCTGAGCATTTATGTTATTTTCAGTGGATTTCCCCCTATCTCTTCTGGTAGGGCTCTTTCTCTGTCTCTCCCCCCCCCCCTTTTATTGTCCCTCCCTCCCACCCACCCCCGTGCACCTGTGTTAATTATCTCTATTTTAGATGGTTGTTTTGAATGTAAATGATTACATGTGTAAAAGAACCTGGTTATGTAGCTTATGTTCATATGCTCATTTTGAAAAAAAAAATACATGCATTTGCTTTCCTGTAATACACACCCCTTGCAGAAAAATGGAGAACAAGCAGATAAAAGGCACCCAACTCTCACTGTGTAGGAACGATCTGTGCATGCTTTGCTGCCTATTTCTCTGGCTTTTCTTCTTCAGGGCTGGGAATGGAGCCCAGGGTCTCCTGCACGCTCTGTGCTGAGTTACGTACACCTCGGGCTAGCTCCCTTGGGCTTCTGGGGGTGGGGTGGGGATGGGGCAGGGTGTATTTTGAAAATAAAGTTGGGATAAAACTGTGTGTATTGCTAGCTTTTAGATAAGACTAATTTTTAGAGCTACCTTGGCCTCATGGTGGAGTTAGAGACGATCACAGAGTTCTTCTATACACATAGAGACTCTCCCACTAGCTCCAGCTGGCACCAGAGTGATCTGCTTCTTACCGTTGGTGACCTCTACCGACTCATCCTAAGCGCCCAAAGACATAGTTTCCTTAGTCCACTCAGTGTTGAACATTTCACGAGTTTGGACGGATGGATAATGATGTGTGTGTGTGTGTTTTAATCTGCTTGACTTTTTATTTACAATCGTTCCATTTCTACAGATATTAAATGTTAGCCCAAAACATGCTCTCCGTCATTTCCTTGTGTTGGGCTGTAGAGCTGCAGCACGGCTTCTTAGTGTTGAACATTTATGCTGTTTCCAGTGTTTTCCTGCTGTGTGGGATCTGAGCTGTTCACAGGCTCTGTTCACCTTGGCTGCCCTAGAATCCCCCTAGCCACGAGTCCAGTTCAGGAGGCGGGCAATCCCCCTAGCCACGTGTCCAGTTCAGGAGGCGGGCGAGGATCTGAGAGGCGGTTTTGTTTTATTTTAGTTTTCAGAACTGACTTTCCCTCACATGACTCTCCTTCCTGGGATTTACTCCTTCAACTTTTGGCCTTTGAAATATTGAGTAAAGACTTAGTATCTGTTATCTCTACCATATAAAAACCACTTATTAGAATGATACCTATACTTAGGTTGAAGCTTAATGAAACAGTGCAATGTGTAGTTAAGCCGTGGGGTGTACTGTGTTTCCTGATGTGTTGGCTTGGCGTGGCACTGGAGCAACAGCTGAGAGCTTACATCCCGATTCACAAACAAACCCCAGAGAAAGCCTTTTGAAATCTCAGAACTGACCCCACCAATGACACACGTCCTCCGACAAGGCCGCATATCCTAATTCTTCCCAACCAGTTCCACCAATTGGGATCAAGCGCTCAAATATATGAGCCTATGGGGACCATTCTCTTAGACTTCCACAAAGTGCCCAAACAATTTCAATGGGAAGGTCATGTAGCAATTTTATATATATATATATATATAAATACATATATATATATATAAATATATATAAATATATATACACACACATACATAAACACATACACATATATACTCATATACATATGTGTGTATCACAAAAGATAAATATATACATGCATAATTTCTGCATATAAGGTATCTATGTTTTTATGAAATCTTTGAAAATATTGACCTCCACTTAAACTGAATCTCGGTATTAACGAAAGATGCACAGAAACATACACAAGGAGATACTAGTGTGTGGAGGCTCCAGGGAACTCCTGAGACCTGGGCAATCCAGAAAACGGCTCATTAGACCCCAGCCTGATGAGGACCCTTAAACTGAATAAGGGGAATACGCCCTTTGATATTCGTTTGCAGGTGTGTCATTGTTAACGTCGTTAAGTTGCAAGAATTTTAAAATTTCCTGTTTCGCCTGGGGGACTCACGCTCCAGTAGACTTCAAAACCGTCGGTGTGATTTGCTATTAAGAACCCTTAGTACTTTTTGCCAGACATGCCTGGAAACGCGGTTACTGGGTTAAAAATAACGAGTTAATATATCAGTACTTACGCACGCACATTTGCACACGTAAATTATCTAGACCAGTAACGTTTCTGAGCAAAACCAAATGAATTCCCAAACTCAGAGAGCGTCCATTTTGGATTTCCTTAAGGCTCTCGGTTCGTTGATCGTCTTGTGCTCCGCTATCCTCAGCCTTGGTGGCTAAAACCCGGACCTGCTGCTTAGGAAACAGCCGCAAGTGCCCTTCCTTACCGTATTAACGGTAGGGTGCCACCAGTTTTGACTTCAATTTCAGACACAAATTTTGGCAGATGTAGCCGACCAATGTATTCTTTAGTGAACTGACTTGACAACCGCACCGAGCACCACCTGTCTCTGTGGCGCAATCGGTTAGCGCGTTCGGCTGTTAACCGAAAGGTTGGTGGTTCGAGCCCACCCAGGGACGGGCAGGAGTCTTTTGTGTACCTCATATTCTAGGAATCTGTCTTTCAAGAACCCAACGCTAGCTAGCGAGCTACCTTCCTCTGCTAACCGCAAGGAGCTCTGTGTCTGATATTCTTAATGTTATGTTGTGGTCAAGAAACTCCTCTACCTACCTGTTTTGCTCTTTTCGCGGTTAAGGTTGCAGTTTCACTGTAGAAATTACATCTGAAAGCTGATTACTCTGGGAGTTTGGACGTCCAATGCTAATGGTCCGAAGACTTCATCTGTCCTGAGAAAACTGAGCTTTCCTTCGTATTTCCTTGCTCCCGAATCCCTCCGTGGCTGTCACTTGTCACCCTTTACTTCCTCCTTAATCTCGGCATCCTCTGCTAGGAGCACGAGGGGTTCCCTTTTGCAGTTAATTTTCAGCTCCCACAGCCGCCCCCAGAATCTGTTAACTCCGCACCCGATCGGCGCCAACTCCTTCAACACCATCTCTTTAGCTCGGACAGCAAGGTCTCAGAGCGAGTGGCCCTCAGAATCCCCCTTCTCCCTCACTGCCTCCTTTCGACCGTAGACCCACACCTCCTAAATTCGCAGTTTGGCTTTTAAATCGTCGCCCAGGACTTCCTTCTCTCTTGCCTGGCAAACTTCCCTTTTCATGCTCTCCCCCAGAATGAACCTTTTCTGCCGGCTTCTCCACTCTCCCGATACCTGCTTCTTCTCATGGCTAGAACCAGAGCTTCCGGATCCAGGATGAAACCGAGTTAGTTGTTCACGTGATCTTTTCAGCACCCACTCTCACTGCTGGCACATTGTAGGCGAGGAAGGCCAGCACACGAGACATTTTACGACCCTGGGACCCAGCTTGGTCTTGGTTTACGTGTACACACACTCTTGCTATAATGCGATAGGCACACTCGTCCCTCCCCCTGAATGATGGCAACGCTCGGAGCAAACTCAGAACCCTCCGGGGCCCCAACCTGCACTAGGCTGGCTATACATACTCCTTCTCTGAAAAATAACTTGTCTCTCTAACCCGGACAACAATCAAAATTAGACCGTTTCTATTATTCAAGTGTATGCTCAATAGGCCTGGATTGACGATCAGAAGAATTCGTCCAGCCTGAATTGATTTGGGGGTGCGTGTCCTTTAGTGATCTTTCAGGGAAACTCTCCTATTTGCCGTCTTTCGCTTAGGCACAATAGCGAGAGCATATGACTAAAATCAGATGACTCTGGGAAGGGACATAGAAACAGAAAAGCTGGTTTTTATAGTCTCGGTGCCTTTTCTAACTTTTACTAAGACGACTTCGGTGAGCAGAACTGTCCTCACCTTCTGACCATTCCTTTGTGGGAGTTTGTGGTCTCTTCCCTGTTCAGATCCGGAGCTACCTGAATGTGTTCACTCGGCACAACCCCAGCTATTTGCTGCTTCTTTTCAACTCTACCCCACTCCCACAATGGCCTAGAATCGACCAAAGCCCTAGAGCCACACACTAAGACACTTCAATATGACACGTTCTGAGACCATTCCAATTCCGGTGGAGACGCCCCTGACAGCTCAAGCCGATGTCACAGGTGCAGCTTCTTATTAACTCACTTGGTCGTGGGTCTTGGACTAGGAAGATAACTTTATCCCGGGCTCAGATGGTGATGTCTCCCTGGGCTGCCCTAGGCTCCCCTGTTATTTCATTCTTTTTAAGATTCATTTTATTTTATGTGTATGTGTGTTCTGCCCGCACACATATGCACACCATGTTTGCATTTGGTGCCTGGTGCTGGTGAACCACCCTGAGGGTTCTGGGAATCAAGTCCAGGGCCTCTGCAAGATCAGCAAACGCCCTTAACTGAAGAGTCAGCTCTCCAGCTCCTTCCCCTGCTCTTTACAATTAGAAAAAAAAAAGATTTGACATGGAGCTGGAGAGATGACTCAGTGGTTAAGAGTGCTTCTTGCAGAAGCACTGGATTCAGTGCCCAGCACCCACATGGTGGCTAACAACCATCTGAAACTCCGTTCTAGCGGATCTGACTCCCTCTTTCTGACCTCTGAAAACACCAGGCACATACATGGTGTGGTTACATACAAGAAGGCAAAATACTCATACACATAAAAACAAATAAATCTAAATATATATACTGCTCTTCCGAATAAGCACATGGCACACCACGTCCCCGAAGTCAGAACACTGAGTTCTGAAGTAACGTGAGGAGCCGGTAGCTGGCTTGTTTGTTCTTTCCCTGTCTCCTTTAGTGAGATTCTTCCTCATAGAGACCCTGGTGGTATGAGCGCTCATTATCCAATCCGAGGTAAGGTACTAAACAATCGCTGTCGATACGTTTCCACTATATAAATAGCTGTCACCACGCAATAAAGCAGCCGCTGTTCCCGGAAGCTCTCTCCAGAGTGGTTCGTGCCCTTTACAAAACCCGCAGGCATTGCTGTCTTGTCAGGGAACGCCCCAGTTATGGTGGCAATTCTCACCCCTTCCCACTCTGATGTAGATATGAATAATTTGCGTTGGTATGGATTTTAAGGTCAAGTTTGTTATATGTATATGTATTTCTGATCTTGATTAAGGTATAACAAAGAAAACTTTTAAAGTGATTTACAGTGTGTTAAGAATATGTGCAGGCTAAAAGTTGAAGTTCTTAAAAAAAAAAAGGAAGAGAGTTGTTGGGTGTGGTAGTACACACCTTTAATCCCAACACTTGGGAGGCAGAGGGAGATTGACCTCTGTGACTTCAAGGTGTGGTAACACAAGCCTTTAATCTCAGTGCCTAGAAGGCAGAGACAAACAGATCTCTGTGAGTTCAAGGTGTAGTAGCACACACCTTTAATCCCAATGCCTGGGAGGCAGAGGCGGATCTCTGAGAGTTCAAGGACAGCCTGGTCTACAGAGTTATTCCAGGACAAAGATACAGAGAATATAAAATAAAAGTAAAAATAAACAAAATAGAGGTTAAAATAAAGCGTACAAAGATGGAAAATACACAGAGAATCTTGATACTGTATACTATTATGCTCTCTTTGAATTGTTTGAATGCCGAGGAAGGAGCAACAGCTGCCAAAAGATATTTGTTTATAAATGCTGCTGAACTAGTCCAACATAGATATTTTGAAAATGCTTTGAAATTTGGATCTAAGGACATGATGCTTTGGAAAGGAGTTTCTTATTTTGTTTTCACAGAGGGTGAGAGTCTGTGGATTTCTTCTATTCCTATATGGTATGATAGACCACACCTTCCTGAAAGGTTGCTGTGAACTCCTTCAGAAAATTGCTTCGCTCAACTGCCAACCGAGATGAAACTAGCACACAGGTTATACCATGAAAGACCTAATTAACGACGTCCCCATTCAGCAGGAAGCAGTTTGGAGAGAAAAAACTATGCCCATGTTCCCAAATATTGTTTATAAATGTTCTTTTACATTTAAAGGGGGATATGATATAGATATGAATAATTTGCATTGGTATGTTATATGTATACGTGTTTCTGATCTTGATTAAGGTATTGTGATTGTATAGTTCATTTAAAAATGTAATGTATATAGGTTGTTAATGGATAATCATCGATAATAGTCAAGCTGTAGTTACGTTAGTTAGATTTTCTAGATATATAGATATATATTTCAGTTAGATAGGCATTCTTCATATCTTTCAAAGACTACGAAATATGCTATTTAATGTTTTAATAACTTAGGGCTTTTCATGACAATGAGACACTCTGCTCCTGGCAGCACCAATCTACTTCAAGAAGAAGATGGGCATCGAAGAGGATCCTTATGGAATTTGATAGCCATTTGGGTAAGAAACTGCTCTAGCCTGGACTGTTGCATAAACTGGATACAGAGAACCCTCAGAGAGAGGACTACTGAACTTGCCTAAAGGTGAGATGATCTTTCGGGGTTCCTGATTCATGAAAGAGTCTGCAAGACATTCTTCAGGACAAGCAGATAGTGACTGCCTTTGAAATTTCCTGCTTCATGGAAATGTCTGCTGGAAACTATGGGCCTGTAGGCTGAAGATGGATGCCCCAAGGGTGCAGAGGAACTTTGGGTGACTGTCCAGGCAGCAGGATGTCTCTGTCATTTCTATAGTTTTGAAAGTTGCTTACTTTTTGTTTGCTTAGGTAATATTGTATTCTTCTGGAGTCTTTGATGGAGTTGAAGAATAGATAGATAGTTATAGTTATAGTTTTCCATTGTTATGATAAAAGATAAAATAGATATAAATATTGTAACTGTAATTCTTGCTTGATAACTGTTTTGTTATATGTAATTTTGCTATGTTAAAGTTAAAGCCTTCCTTTTTTTGTTTAAACAGAAAAAGGGGAAGTGATGTGGGAGTGTCATATATCAATCTGTTGATTTCATTGGTTAAGCAATAAAGAAACTGCTTGGCCCTGATAGGTTAAAACATAGGTGGGAGTAAACAGAACAGAATGCTGGGAGGAAGAGGAAGTGAGCTCAGAGACGCCATGCTCCTCTCTCCCTGGCGGACTTGACAGCTCTGCTCTCTGGAGCAGAGATGCCAGGGTCCTCTCTCCCAGGCAGCTCTGACCCAGGATGGAAGTAGACTAGAATCTTCCCAGTAAGAGCACCTAGAGGTACTACAAAAAAAAATAAAAAAAGGAAAAATAAAAATGAGAGAATTAGCCTAGAAGAGGCTAGATAGAAATGGGCCAAGCAGTGTTTAAATGAATACAGTTTGTGTGTTGTTATTTCGGGGCATAAGCTAGCAGGCGGCCGGGGTGCTGGGGACGCAGCCCCGCTGCTCCTATTACAACACCACTCCCACTGAAGCCCCTCTTCTTCTAAAGAGTTTCCCCCTCCAACTTTCTTTTGTGCCTTGTTTGCTTGTTTCCCACTGAGTTTAATCATTTGGGTGACTTGCATGCGAGCAGGTAGTAGGTTATCTAGTGGAACAAGGGGAATTTACAGAGGCTCCACTATTGAAGAAAGGACTCCCTCCTCCCCCAGAAATCATCATCAACTGGCTCTGGCCTCCCCTCCCCCAGCTCCTAGCTCTCCACCTCATGAGTTCAGCTTCTCTGCCTAGGTCCCCTAGACTTCCCACACTCTGGGGGCTCCCTGAAGGCAAGCAGGCCTGAGGAAGAGATGCAGACAGTTGCCCCGCTAGCTGTAGCAGTCATTCACGTGTCTACAGAAGTTTATTTGGGAACAATTGCTAAGCATGAAAAGGGTCACCACCCAGAGCCCAGGCTGCTGCTTAGCTATGAGGGAATGCTTGGGATAGAAAATGTGTAAAACTCTGAAGCGTCACTTCTCTGGAGGGCAGCTACGTACTCTCTGGGGCTTCACTGTCGGCTCTCGAAGATCTGAAGCTTTTCTTTTCCCCAGAGATGGTCCTTTAGAGACAAAAAGAAAACCAGGTTGGGGGAGGGGTCTTTCTTTGTCGTGTTCCTGCTGCTCAGTGTATGATGCCCGATGTAGATGAGGTGGCGAGTCCACAGAGAGGTCCCTAGGTACTACGTCACCACTCTCAACCCCCCCACAAGATAAGGCCTCACTTGTCCTCGGGTTCCTTGCTCCAGTGCAACTCGGGCTCCTCATAGTCTGCCACTGGCCTCCGAAGACTCCTCTGCACAGAGAAACACAGCACTGTGTCTATTGCAAACAAGAGTCCTATCAGCAGGCAGAAAGTGATCTGAGGCCACGGCGGCGGAGAGGTGGATGACAATGTCGGATCTAGTAGGGGAAATAGAGAGATGAAAAAGGTCACTCTCATTAAGGCAGAGATTTGGAATAAACAGTGAGGTCGACACTGCCAGACTGTGCTCCTGACGCTTGCTGGGAATCAGGTAGGGGGAATCCATGGGAGAGCCTGGGTTAGTTCTTCACTGAATCTCCATTCTAGTGCGACCTAGGTGGGAGCTCAGCAGGCCACACACTTAGTCACTGCTTCTGCTTGTTGGGTGGTGACACAACAGGGGATGCTTGGCAAGATAAGTTGTCTACAGGAGTCACGTGACAGCCGTGAAGTTGTCAGTTGCTGTCGTCTAGAAAGGGGACTGATTTGTGTATTTTATTTTATATTTTATTTTATTTATTATCTCTCATTCTCTCTTAGTTAATTTTTAAAGCCAGGGTCTCATTCATTATACAGTCCTGACTGTTCTGGAACTCACTATATAAACCAGACTGTCCTCAAACTCAGAGATATCTACCTGCCTCTGCTTCTTGAGTGCTGGGATTAAAGATGTGCGCCACCAAGTCCAGCTCAATACTTTTGCTATTTAGACATTTTTAATTTGAATTTTATGTGTATGGGCATGTCTGTGTACCAGGTTGATGTCTGGTGCTCACAGAGGCCAGAAAAGGGCATTAGGTCCCATGGAACTGGAGTTGCAATTGTGAATCACCATATAGGTGCTAGGAGTCAAACCCAGGAACCCTGGAAGAGCAGCCAGTGCTCTTAACCTCTAAGCAATCTCTCTAGCCATGGGTTCAATATTTTTCAATTAAAAATTGCATGCAGGGCTGGAGAGATGGCTCAGTGGTTAAGAGCATTGCCTGCTCTTCCAAAGGTTCTGAGTTCAATTCCCAGCAACCACATGGTGGCTCACAACCATCTGTAATGAGGTCTGGTGCCCTCTTCTGGCCTACAGACATACACACAGACAGAATATTGTATACATAATAAATAAATAAATATTTAAAAAAAATGCATGCATGTGCCCTTCAATTGAAGAATGGATGAAGAAAGTATGGAATATATA
>NW_026067980.1:47040-49992 GCF_014885135.2 Alexandromys fortis
GGGGAAGGGGGAGGGAAAGGGGAGGCGGAGGTGGGGAAGAAACAGAAATCTTTAATAAATTAAAAAAAAATAAATAAAATAAATAAAAGGGAAAAGTTAAAAAAAAGAAAAAAATTGCATGCATGTGGTGTGTGTTTGTATGCTCGTGCATTTGTGTGTCTCTGTGTGTGCACTTGTGTATGTATGCATAGGTATAAGTGAGTGTGTATGTGTTTGAGTGTGTGTGTGTTTGCGTGCATGCATATGGAGATCAGAGGACAACCTTGGGTATTATCCTCATAAATGCTGTTCACAGCTGGGCAGTGGAGGCGCACGCCTTTAATCCTAGCACTTGGGAGGCAGAGGCAGCTGAATCTCTATGAGTTCAAGGCCAGCCTGGTCTACAGAGCTAGTTCTAGGATTGCCAGGACTACACAAAGAAACCCTGTTTTGAAAAAAGAAAGAAAGAAAGAAAGAAAGAAAGAAAGAAAGAAAGAAAGGAAGGAAGGAAGGAAGGAAGGAAGGAAGGAAGGAAGGAAGAAAGAAAGAAAGAAAGAAAGAAAGAAAGAAAGAAAGAAAGATGTTCGCTTCCTTTAGACCATGTGTTTTGGTGAGTTTTCACTGTCAATATGACACAACCTAGGGTCACAAGGAAGAGGGAAGCTCAGTTGAGTAATTGCCCAAGTCAAAATGTCTGTGAGAAAATTTCTGGATTGATGATTGATGTAGGAAGGCCAGCCCACTATGGGCAACACCGTTCCTAGGCAGGCAGCCCTATACAGACGCTATTCCTAGGCAGATAAATTATTTAGGAAAACAAGCTGAGTACGAGCCAGAGAGCAAGGGACTCTGCAGTGTTCTTCCATGGTTTCTGCTTCAGTTCTTGCTTGTATTTCTGCTGTGACTTCCCTAAATGATGAACTATGCTAGAAGTACAAGCTGAGATAAACCCTTTCTTCCTCCAAGTTATTTTTGGTCATTTATCACAATGGGAAGCAAACCACGTCTCTCATTGGCCTGGAGTTCTGGGAGTAACTGGGAGTGCCCAGGACTCTGCCTGCTCAGTGTCGGGATTACTGTGCTACCACCCACATCTGACATAGTTTCCTGGCTCTAGGGCTCTCTCTGCTCCGGGCCCCATGTTTGTGATCACTTTAAGATGAACCGAGCTAGCTCCCCAGCTCTAGTTGCGTTTGTTTGTTTGTTTGAAACTCTGTGGCCCTGGCTGGCTTGAAAACCACCTCCAATTCACAGAGATCCACTTGCCTCTGCCTCCGAGTGTTAGGGTTAAAGGCATGTGCCCCCATGCTTAGCCCAGTTTTAATCTTAATTTTTACGTATGTGTGTGTGTCTGAGTGAATGTATTTTTATTTTTATGTATGTGTGTCGGGGTGTACGCATTTCACCACATTCATGCGGTGCCCTGGCAGGCGAAAAGAGGCATTAGAGTCCATGGAATTGGAGTTGTAGATGGTTGTGAGAGACCACGCAGGTGGTTGGAATTGAACTCAGGTCCACTGCAAAAGCAGATAGTGCTCTTAACTGCTGAGCCATCTCTCTAGCCCCTTAACTTTAAATTTTGATATAGTTTTAAACTATGAACAAATTTACCTTAGTAGCATAAAGAACTCTCAAATGTCTTTTACTTAGATTCTCTCATTAAACAATGAGACATTTGACTCTTTTGTCTCATCATTTGGTCTTTCCTCTACCACCTTTCGTGGTGGTTTGAAGGAAGATGGTTCCCAAAGGTTTATATAGTTGAATGAGCCTAGTTGTTGTACCCTAGTTGGCGGAACCATTCTGGGGAAGATTCGTAGGTATGGTCCTGTTGGAGGAGGTATGTCACTGGCAGTGGACTTCAAAAGTCCACACTAGGAGGAGTTTCTCATGCTCTCTGCCTGCTGTGTGGAAGATTGCTGGTGGAGAAGATATCGTTCTCAGCTCCTACTCTAGTGCCACGCCTGTGGCCATGCTCCGCATCACGATGGTCACGGACTTGCCCTCTGAAGCTGTGAGCAAACCTCCAATGAAATGCCTTCTTTTATAAGTGACTTTGGCCATGGTGTCTCTTCTTGGCAATATAAAAGTAACTAAGACAGCCTTTGAGAGTACAATAGGTCCTCCTTGTCGGTGCCAGATTAAGAGTAAACAAAAATTGGCAAAGGCCGCAAAGGCTCTCGCTGCCAATCCTGACCACACTAGTTAGCTCATCAACCCTCAGGCCTCAGGTGGTGCAAAGAGAGAACTGAGTCCTCAAAGTTGCCTTCTGGCTTCCACAAGCTCACTGTGGCATGTGCATACAGACATGCACACACACGCACACACACACATAACAGTAATAATAACAAATAATAATAATAAAACCCTAGCATGTTGTAAAAGCTTCTGAAGAGCTCTCACCTCTTACAATGATTCTCAAGGTCTCTGAAGACTTGTTATTATGTCCAATTAGCCCCCTGCAGAAGTAGGAGCCACTGTGACTTTGTGTAGCGTTTGGAATGTATAGTTCAGAATTCCAATGGAAATACTTCTTGCCTTTGCCGTTCTGTAAATAGGTGACCTTATGTACAGGTTTGTTTCTCCAGCTGTGGCAGTTCAGCCGGATGGGGTCCCCCTCCTGGAATTCAGGCCGCTGAGTGGTTTGAAGCAACAGCCAGCCTGAAAGACAGATGAGGGTCTTAGAGGGGGGAGCAGACGCGGAGTGCAAATCTCTTCTGAAGGGGATGCTCTGAACCATTCGATCCTGGATGCAATGGAAAGCCAGACTGAGAACTGTCCTACACCGCGCCTCAGATGACCCATGACCTTTTTGTCTGAGGAAGAAAAGGGGCACACACACACACATACACACACACACACATACACACACACATACACACACATACACACACATACACACACGTACACACACATACACACACACACACACACACACACACACACACACACACACACACACACGAATGAGAA